>NW_024400908.1:0-16701 GCF_905171765.1 Bufo bufo
GTGAGAGCAGGCTACAGCTTTATACTGAAAATAATTAAAATCAGCCTATGGGGCAGACAGGCTAATCAGGAGTGCACGACTCGCTGGAGTGCCACATCTCCAGCATTGTAAATCTGCAAAAAAAGGGGGTTAGTCAGCACCTCCCAGTGCGCAGGTGCACGCTGCCATGGCAAAGACCTAGAGGAAAAAAAGAGACAATGCAGCAGCACTCTGCAAATCAGACAAAGTACAACAATGCTTACAAAAATGATGGTGCTAATACTACGCTTATTTATAAAAGCGAGATGCTTGGACAATGCATTTTGTACAAAACCATCTAAGCCCGTCTGCCGAACGTCAAGGCGATCTCTGTTAGACGGGTCCTAACACGAAATACTACCTGTTATGCGCCATAATGACCGCCATAAAATTCAGGGAGTGTTGGACCCACATGCATGTTGGAGGTCATTTTGGCACAAAAAATGGAAAAAGGCAGAGTGGATCCAACATGCATGTGGGTCCAACACTCCCTGAATTTTATGGCGGTTATTATGGCGCATACCAGGTAGTATTTAGTGTTAGGACCCATCTAACAGAGATCGCCTTGACGTTCGGCGGACGGGCTTAGATGGTTTTGTACAAAATGCATTGTCCAAGCATCTCGCTTTTATAAATAAGCATAGTATTAGCACCATAATTTTTGTAAGCATTGTTGTACTTTGTCTGATTTGCAGAGTGCTGCTGCATTGTCTCTTTTTTTCCTCTAGGTCTTTGTAAAATTCTGAGGCACATATCACAGTATGTTTCCTGATCCATAATGACAATATTGCCCCCTTTATCTGAGGGTTTAATAATTATGTTGGAATCTCCCTCTAAGTCTCCCAATGCTTTTCTTTCATGGGGACTGAGGTTGTCAACACCAAGATACTGACCCTTCAATTTTTGAAGGTCCTGGGTGACAACCGTGATAAAGGTATCAATAGGGGTATTGTCATTAGAGATGTCCCGAATAGTTCGCCGGCGAATAGTTACCGGCGAATATAGCTTGTTCGCGTTTGCCGCGGCGGGCGAACATATGCGATGTTCGGTCCCCCCTATACATCATCATTGAGTAAACTTTGACCCTGTACCTCACAGTCAGCAGACACATTCCAGCCAATCAGCAGCAGACCCTCCCTCCCAGACCCTCCCACCTCCTGGACAGCATCCATTTTAGATTCATTCGGAAGCTGCATTCTTAGTGAGAGGAGGGAGAGTGCTGCTGCTGCTGATCTAATAGGGAAAGCATTAGCTAGGGCAGTGTTCTGTGTCCACAGACTCATCTGCTGTAAGGACAGCGTCCTGACAGCACCCCAAAAAGCCCTTTTCAGGGCTGGTACATCAGTCTGCTTTTTATTTTTATTTTTTATATTTATATATATATTGCAGTTGCCTGCCCGTGTTGTGTGAGAGGCTGCAGGCTTAGTCACAGACTGTACTGTGTGCACACCATTCATACAGGGTGTGACAGAAAATACCTTGGAGATAAAAAAAATTCAATTTATTATTTATCTCTGATATAATCGCAGTTGCATGCCAGTGAGTGTCTGGCCCACAGACAGTACTGTGTGCACACCATTCATACAGGGTGTCACAGACAATACCTTGCAGATAAAAAAAATTCAATTTATTATTTCTCTGTGATATAATCGCAGTTGCAAGCCAGTGAGTGACTGTCTGGCCAACAGACAGTACTGTGTGCACACCATTCATACAGGGTGTCACAGACAATACCTTGCAGATAAAAAAAAAATAATTTAATATTTTTCTGTGATATAATCCCAGTTGCAAGCCAGTGTGTGTCTGGCTACTTGGCTAGGCCACCATTCATACCGTTACAGGGTGTCACTCACTCACAATTACCTTGCAGATAAAAAAAATTCAAATTTATATTTTTCTGTGATATAATCCCAGTTACAAACCAGTGTGTGTCTGGCCCACCACTCATACCGTTACAGGGTGTCACTCACAAATACCTTGCAGATAAAAAAAAATCAGTTTTATATTTTTCTGTGATATAATCGCAGTTACAAACCAGTGTGTGTCTGGCCCACCACTCATACCGTTACAGGGTGTCACTCACTCACAAATACTTTGCAGATAAAAAAAATTCAATTTAATATTTTTCTGTGATATAATCCCAGTTACAAACCAGTGTGTGTCTGGCCCACCACTCATACCGTTACAGGGTGTCACTCACAAATACCTTGCAGATAAAAAAAATTCAATTTAATATTTTTCTGTGCTATAATCCCAGTTACAAACTAGTGTGTGTCTGGCCCACCACTCATACCGTTACAGGGTGTCACTTACAAATACCTTGCAGATAAAAAAAATTAAATTTAATATTTTTCTGTGATATAATCCCAGTTGCAAGCCAGTGTGTGTCTGGCTACTTGGCTAGGCCACCATTCATACCGTTACAGGGTGTCACTCACTCACAATTACCTTGCAGATAAAAAAAATTCAAATTTATATTTTTCTGTGATATAATCCCAGTTACAAACCAGTGTGTGTCTGGCCCACCACTCATACCGTTACAGGGTGTCACTCACAAATACCTTGCATATAAAAAAAATTCAATTTTATATTTTTCTGTGATATAATCGCAGTTACAAACCAGTGTGTGTCTGGCCCACCACTCATACCGTTACAGGGTGTCACTCACTCACAAATACTTTGCAGATAAAAAAAATTAAATTTAATATTTTTCTGTGATATAATCCCAGTTACAAACCAGTGTGTGTCTGGCCCACCACTCATACCGTTACAGGGTGTCACTCACAAATACCTTGCAGATAAAAAAAATTCAATTTAATATTTTTCTGTGCTATAATCCCAGTTACAAACCAGTGTGTGTCTGGCCCACCACTCATACCGTTACAGGGTGTCACTCACAAATACCTTGCAGATAAAAAAAATTTAATTTAATATATTTCTGTGATATAATCCCAGTTACAAACCAGTGTGTGTCTGGCCCACCACTCATACCGTTACAGGGTGTCACTCACTCACAAATACTTTGCAGATAAAAAAAATTCAATTTAATATTTTTCTGTGATATAATCCCAGTTACAAACCAATGTGTGTCTGGCCCACCACTCATACCGTTACAGGGTGTCACTCACAAATACCTTGCAGATAAAAAAAATTCAATTTAATATTTTTCTGTGATATAATCGCAGTTGTCGGGTATTTATTTCATGTAAGGTATGAAATCATAAAAATTATGATTTCATATTTTTATGAAATATGAAAAATAAAAAATTAAAAATTAAATTGGCGAACATATAAACGCCAGTTCTTTTATTGATGAGATCTAAAGTTAATTTGTGCGATAATGAAACAGGGTGCAATTAATTATATAAAATATAATTTATTACAAATAAATACATGCATTAAAAATGGCATACAAATGAATACAAGGATAATATCAAAATTGACCACAAGATGACGCTCCGCCGTTTACGCCGGGCTCACTTAATTTAGTACACCAAGTACAATATAATGTTATTCAAATTATTACCGATTAGTATACCGATTATTAAAATATTATAATGTAACAACAAAAACAATAGAAATGAATCTGTGGAAAATCCCTTATGCTCAATCAAAGAATATGGCAGTAAGAGACACCTTATAAATACGCCCGTTGGCCTAACTACGGATAATAATATCCGATCAGAGATTCCACTCTGATATCAATATTACAGGAATTCTAATGATGTGCACGTTCATTAAAATTTCCCATAAAATTATTGTTTTAACACTATTGACCCACTAATAATGGGGTCTCAACTATATGCCAATTGGAGCGATTTATAATTACTGCAAATGAAATTGATTATACATTACCCCTGGCTTTGTGATAAAGAGCTTTTAGAATGGACTCAGCTTTCCAAGATTTAGATATGTCCCATCCTATGGTACGTTCCTGACGTGTGAAGTGATGCTGATGAATGAATCTTTGTAAAGTGTTCCTTTGCGAAGTCCTTGTGAAGTTTTTCTTTTTGTGAGGTTTGTGAAGTGTCCTGATCTCCTAAAACTGGATCAGATATCCCAATCCTTTTCTATGCCCATCCCCTCTTGGATTAGGGATTACCGATTAGATAAGGTGGGTGTGACGTATGTTAAACATGGGGATGATGTCATTTAATTGACATTCCTTAGAAACTTCTGCCCATCTACCACTTGATGGCACTGTTGTATCATATAACAATTTTGAATATTTTAAGAATTAACATACAAATATATTGTTTTATTACCACTAAAACTTTGACCTTTTTCACCTTAAATCAATTAGGAGGGACTCTTTCTGACACTTTGCTCAGACTGACTGGCGGTATCAGAAGTTTTCCTAATCCCTGAATTTAGGGGGTAGATAAGGGTTCTTCTGGTTTGTGTATCTTAACTGTCTTAGTTATTGAGTAATGATGTTTGAAATAACATCAGCTCCTCTAAAATAAATCCTACTTAAGAAAATTCAACTTAAGCACTCTCTATATCCACTAGAATATATCCTCTTAGTGAGATACAGACATATAAAGATACATTAATAATATTTGGTTATAATACATCAATATCACATAGTATATATGAATCATTAATAAGTTAAAACGCTAAATGAATGCACACAGGAATATATATATATATATATCTATATGTGAATATATGAATAGATATCTGTTCCACACCAGATGTGTTTTATGGACGTCTCTTATCAGATCATGGTTTAGCCATGAAACACCCATTATTCCTCAGACAGACAAGTTTAGAGAAACCAGTGTAGATAAATCCATGTCTCTAAACAATAATAAAAGTATAGTCTTCTCTATATATTCACTTTTAACACATTGAACTTGCTATGAACCCATCTTGGTTTTTTCCAGGTTCACGCTGATCACATGTTGTTAAAGGCAATGATCATCCATATTGATTATAGTATCATCAGATACATTGTACACTTATGAAAAAGCACAACAAATCCCCCTTCATTCCAAAAATGTTCCATAAAATGTGAATATATTTGGAATGTTAAAAAGGGCTTTTCATATATCTTCTTCGATGCGTAGACTTGGCTTATAATGTTCCAACCAGAGCTTGACTAAAGTTATTCTGGAGAACCTTATCTAACGCATGACTTGGATGGTCAACAAACTCAACCATCCCATAGATCCTGCAAAACAGGATATAAGTTCGATAAAGGTTTGTTTTGATTCTCCATCTCCACATGAATGTTTAATAGGTTCCTTTTCAATGAACCAACTTCGAGTTCCAATGTCTTGATAGAGATGGAATCGGCAACTGTCACACCGGTAATAATAACAGTGCCCACTACTACGCCAAATATTATGACGGCTATGATCGCAAAACATGAATCGCTTTGGTCTGTAGAAAACTGTTCTCTGGTTAAGGTTTTCCTTGCTTGCTCCAGGATTTGGGTAATCCGTTCTTGGGAATATCCGATGTGCATCTGGTACCAGGCTTGGATTTCCGGTGATTGGATTTTGGATACGTTGAATTGCCTTTCGACGAAAACGCGTGGATCCAGGCTGATGTAGATCTTCTGGGATAATATCCTCTTGTTCGTCAAGATGAACCCCGCTGTATCTTGTAGCATGATCCCTGACGAAGGACCTGGCACAGCAATCGGCTCAGCATGGAATTCCTTCCCCAAGATCAGGACGACGTAGATAATGGCAATCATCTTTGATGACCTCTTACGCCTACAAAATATTGCATGACACATATGAGTACATACATTTTTCAACTTTATCCTGCAAGAAAAGAGTTACTAATACCATATACCTCTGATTGGCATAAGTTCTTTTCTTGGACAGAGTAAGTTCTGGTTTCAGAGGTGAGTTAGGAGACATTTTGTTACAGAGGAAACATATATCAGGATGGGTTAGTATGCGTTAAAGATGTAGAATAACAGATAACGTTTTTCCGTTCATACGATACCAATACTTATTTCCGTCTTTAGCTGGAACCATAAAGTCTTTTCACCTCTTTTCATCCAACTCCTTCAATCTCTCGAAGTCGTGCACTAGGATGACAAACACGTAGCTGATTAATGTGCACCCATTTTTCAATAAACTCATCCCCCTTAGGGATTTTGATCTTATAGACCACTGGAGATAATTTGTCAGTGATGACATAGGGACCTTTCGAGGGAGGTAGGAATTTTCTCTCCTTCACTTGATCCCGAGCGAAGTTATAGAGATACACCTGATCGGAAATTTGATACTCTTTCTGTGTAGTCTTCAGATCATAGTATGTCTTAGCACTCACTGCGGCTTTCTCTATATTCCTCTGGGCGAACGCAAAAGCATGCTGAAGGTGCTTGCGTAAATTTTACACATACTGATGCGACGTTGTAGCATTGATCAAATTATGGTCTGTTGTCCTGTAAAGTAAATGCTGGGGTAACACCATCTTCCTTCCCGTGATCATCTCGAAGGAAGAAAGCTTAGTTGCTGCGCTAGGGGTGGCTCTGATGGCCATAAGCACCAAAGGCAACTTGACATCCCAGTCTTTACCAGATTCATTGACAAACTTTTTCAGGATGTTCACAATGGACTGGTTGTAACGTTCTACTCCACCACTAGAAGCTGGTCGATAAGCTATGTGTAGCTTCCTCTTTATCCCCAGGATTTCCCACATCTTTGTCATCACCTCACTGGTGAAGTGACTTCCACGATCGGATTCGATGCGCTGGGGAAGACCAAATCTAGAAAATACATGGTTAATGAGCAGAGATGCACATGCGCTTGAACTGCATGTTTTGCACGGCAAACATTCCACCCATTTGGTGAACAGACAAGTTACGGTTAACATATACTTGTTGCCTCTTGATGAGGTTGTTACTGGTCCAATGAAGTCAATTTGGATGTCTGACCATGGCATGGACATCCCCCTTTTCATCAATGGTGCCCGATGAGTGGGTCCTTGTGGCTGGAATTGAGGGCAGATTAGACATCCCTGACAATATGTTCGCACATCTTGTAACATATGTGGCCAGTAAGCGTAGTCCCGTAGTAACTCGTACGTTATTTTCTCACCTCGATGACCAGCTTTTGGGGCATCATGTGCATGTTGTAACATCAGACCTCGGTATGCTGCAGGTACTATCCATTGCGTGATACCATTCTTAGAGGTTCTTATCAGCAGTTCATCCTGTAATGAGATTTGGGACTTACCTTTCATCAAAATTCGTTACTCCTCCTTACCCACACAGTCTTCCGTGGTTATGGGGAAGTTGTGTGGATCTTCAATGTGCTTATAAAAGAGACCAATAATTGGATCCCCCTTTTGGCTTGCAATGAGATCCTCACTAGGGGAATTTTGGCTCCACTGCGCCACATTGGCTTCAGCTCCCTTTTGGGCCTGACTCCTTGTCATAGCATCCACTTGGATAGTTCCCATGAGGTCATCAACGTCAACGACTTCTCCATCAATGGTTGCTTGCTTGGCAAGGGAATCCGCTAGGTCATTCCCCTCTTTATCCATGCCTGGATATTTTGAATGACCTCTTATCTTCTTCCAATAAATGGTAAGATTGTGGGCGGTAACCATCTCATCAATTTTACAAAACATCTTACCATGCTTTACTGGCTTGTTATTACTTCTCATCATGTCTGACCTTTTCCATCCGGGAAAGTACTCCACAAAGCTGTTACGAATATAGTCAGAATCTGTGATGATTACAAATTCCTTAACATCATATTCGATAGCCATTTGTACGGCTTTGTACACAGCAGTAAATTCTGCAACTTGGCTGCTTTTGGAACCAATCTGGTATCCAACGGATACATTCAGGAATGTATTATTCCATACGACTCCAATACCTGTAACCAATGTACGTTCGGATCCTTCATCGACATGGAAGGAGCAGCCGTCTACGTACACACATGGTAACGATTTGCAATACTCCTCTTCATAAGATTTATATGGTGATGATGATTGTTCATCCAGGAAATCATTTTCCGTTGACTCACTTTTACGTTCCGTATGGGTACAGTCATGGAGTTCTGCTAATCCTTGAGCAACTGGGTTTTTATTATTTTGTTTGTTCCTGATTTCCAATGGCCATCCCATTAAGGACATTGTCCAGGCGGTTATCCTGCTGTTTGACAAGTTTCCATCTCTTATACGATCACTCTGCGGTCTCCACAATGATCCTTTCGCCTTGGATGAAACTCCTAAAATATTGCAAAGCCCACACAGTTGACAATAATGCTTTCTCACAATCATTGAATTTTACCTCAACCGGTGACAAGGACTTGCTGGCATAGGCGATGATCTTGTTTCGGTTTTCCTGTTTTTGGAAAAGAACTGCACTTATGCTTTTATCAGTGAAACCTGTTTCCACGAAGAAAGGTTTTCCCCCTTCTGGATAAGCAAGGCATGGAGCCTGGATAAGTTTGGCCTTGAGCTCGGTTACAGCTTGCTCATGACGCTCACTCCATTCCCATTTTACTCCTTTCTTTAGCAACTGTAAAAGAGGTTTTGTAATTTCTGCATAATTATCTATGAACTTACGTGAATAGTTCATCATGCCCAGGAATGATCTCAACTCCTTGAGATTTGTAGGAGATTTTGTCTTGGTCACTGCTTCCATCTTCTTTTTCTGTGGGTTAATTCCATCCGCAGTGACTTCATGACCTAGGAAATTAACCTTGGTCCGGCACCATTGAGCCTTTTGCAAAGAAAGTTTTACACCTGCTTTCCTCAGCTGGGTTAGTACATGCCTCAACTCCTGAATATGTTCCTCAAAAGTTGTACTTTTTATCAGGATGTCATCCACATAGGATAAGGTACCTCGTTCAGTGGCATCAGGCATTGCCTTATGCATGAACACTGCAAACTCATGGCCTGCATTTATGTACCCGAAGGGCAGTCGGGTCCATGCATACTGTCGTTTGCCAAAGGTAAAGGCCAGTTTGTACTGATCCCTTTCATCTACCTTAATTGTCCAATATCCTTGTGCACAGTCAAGGGCAGTGAAGATTTTGGATCCTTGTATTTGTGCCAAACATTGGTCAATGTATGGCATGGGCCATCCGGACATGTAAACACGTTTGTTTAACTGTCTTAGGTCTGAGCAGAGACGAAATTGACCATTAGGTTTGAGGACTCCAAGTATCGGATGATTGAATGAACTGTGTACTGGACGGATGATACCCTTCTTCTCCAAGTTTTTGACGATTTCCGATAGTGACTCGTAAGCCGACAGCGGAAGTCGGTATTGTTTGACAAAAACAGGGGGTGCATCGGGATCTGTCTGGATTCTTGTAACGTGTAGGTCTGTTTCCCCACAGTCATAAGAATCCTTGGCGAACATCTCCTGGAACTCTGCGAAGAGCTCCTTTAGCCGTTGACGCTTCGACTCGTCGGAGCATGCGTCAGCCATGAAGATTTATTCTTCCACCCGCTCCTGAAATTCTGGAAAAATCTCAGGCTGACTTAACTCGTAAGCTTCTTCAAGCTCACTAGTTAAATCATTCTGGGTGTAGCATACCTTATCCTTTCCTTGCTGGTACGATTCATACTCTTTTTCATTGATCTCATGGTTGAAAACCAATGATGATTCTTCGATGTGGCATGTACCTTCTTCAAAGCTGAAAGGATAAACAGAGTGGATGTTAAATAACCCCTCAGGGGTTGAGGAAAAATGTTGTTCCACTGTTTGTTCCTCTGTCAGGTATTCATCAGGAATTATTCCAATAACATCATTTTGGAATCCAAATGTGTAGTATTCCGAATCCATAGCCAAACCAATTACGGTGTCCTTTTGTAGGGATATGCTATGGGAAACCATGTTATGAATTACCATATGTAACGGATCCTGATGGATATTGATCAGGGGAGTAGGCTTTACCTTTAGGCCGAGTTGCTGTATTCTGTTGGATAAACAGATCAACGCGTCTGTGTTCTTCAGCTTCTGTCCCTTCTTTACTTTAATGGGTAGAAGAAATTGTTTGCATCCTTCAGGAATTTCAACTTTCTCAGCAACCATGATACTTACGGCATAGGGCATCTGTTGTCCCCATCGTAAGGCTTGTTCTACATCCTGGAATCCCTCTGGGTTTCCCGGCAATCTGGACCATAAGGTGTTATTCACCAGGTCAATCTGTACGGCAAATCGGTGCAGAAGGTCATTACCTATATACATTTGATACCGTGGTCCATTTATCACGATTAAAACGTGCTCCGTAGTTTTATTTCCTATGGAGATAGACAAAACGCATCTTGCAACCACATTATGACTTTGGGAATCTCCATCCAGATCATGAACCCATTGGTCCTGTGGAGAGAAACTTTTAATCATTTTAGGATTGGTGATCTGTTTCAAGAGTCTTAGGCTTATGTAACTTGCTTCGGATTTCAAATCCAACTTGGCAATTTTCACCCGGGCTATATTGTTTACTTGTACGGGAATCAATAAATTGTCATTGACCTTTTTAATCCGTACCATCGATTGAATGTGCCTTGTCAGGTCCGCGACTTCGTGATTACCCCTTTCAAGAGAAATGGTTAATATATCATCATCCAGAGTTACCTTTTTGATTTTATCCCTCTGGATAGTAATGATATGAGCGGCACCATTAACATCTTCCTCGGGCTTACCATTCTTCAGGATTGTGACCTCCGGTGTTTGATTGTTCCTGAAATGCACTTCAATAGAGCTAGGTTTCTCTTCAATCACATGACAACTGCGTTGTGCTTGTGTGTTGCAAGAGTATTCATAGGCAATGGGTGCCTTCACCTGAGTCCATACTGCTTCATTAATGAAATCAATTATGGGACTCAATCTTTTTAATAAATTGATTCCTATGATCATCCGATCATATGGAAGATCCACAATCAATGTGGGATGTCTAATTGTTTTCTTGCCAATCTTAAATGTCAACCAGGATGTTCGTTTTACCTGTAAGGCATCTCCACCTACACTTATCAAAGATCCATCAAATGACCTTAATCGTGGCTTCTTTGATGTTAAATTCAAAATCTTTTGGAAATAACTGATAGATAAAATGGTGGCTTGTCTATTAATCCTTTGATTGGTCCGATAAGTTCATTTTGGAGATATATATCCATAAAGTATCTGCCATCCACCTGGAACAAATCACAGAGAAAGTTAGGATGTTTACCCATCTGCTGTCTGAGAGGTTGACCTCTTGCAGCTCCGTGACCTCTGCATTCCTGAGTCTCTCAGGACAAGCTGGAGGAGCAGCGTCAGCCCCCCCCCCCCCTTTGGGACAAGCTGTGTGACACCACAAGTCACAGCTGGCTCACGGCTAGATGCTGGAACGATGGGATTACACACTGGAACAGACATCTGGTCATATGAATTGACATCATTAGACTGCAAGACAAATGACATATTAGACATTTCCCCCCTGGCCCTAATTTTAGGGTCAGAGGTACTACAAGGAAATATTGAATTATGAATCACATCAGATTCTACCACAATCAACTTAATATCCTTACAGTGGCCTGGGTTCTGACCCGGCCCAATTTGCTTTATGATGTTGAGCTGGGACCTGGAGTTGCCCCTAAAAAAGGCTCAGGCTGTTTTCCTGGAGATACCAATTTTCTCACAATGTCACTCAACTGGGCCACTTGTTCTGCCAGCTGATCAAACCTGTTTGGTGTGGGCACATTTTGGCTTTGTTGGGCACCCTGGTTATCGGTAGGTGACCTACTCCTGGGTGAATTTGAGGATTCCTGCCTATCTTCCCTCTGTTGTCTGGGTCTATTATCCCAGCGCCTGTAACCCTGGTAATTCCTATAGTTATAGGGCCCGTATCCTTGGGGGCCCCTATTGTAATAGGGACGGTAATTAGACCTCCCATTACCTGAATTATTCCCCTCTGATCCATTAGTATTTTGGGGTTTGGTCTGTTTGAGCGGTCCTACCTGTTGTTGCTGGGCTTGTTGAGCAGGTCCTGTAGACTGAGGGAACCTTCGTGGCTGGCTTTCAAATCCCAAACTAGGGTTTACCTTAGTTTCAGCTACCTTTTGCTCTGGGGATTTTTTAAACTTTCTCTCCTCTATTGCATGGCACTCACTGATATTATACAGCGTGGTGGCAGCAGTCACCAACCAATCCAAGGGGGCATCAATATCCAGATCTCTGGCTAAGTTAAATTTGATCTGGGTTGGCATAGCGTCATAGATTAACTGTTTGAATTCTTCAGATTCCCATTTTGGGGATCTATATGCCAACCCATAGGCATTTTTGAGGACAGAGAGGAATTCACGGGGACTCTGATTGGGTCTACACGTAAGGCTATATATGTCCCGTTTTGCAGCAGTGGTGGTTCGGTACGGTCCGAATTCCAATTTAACCTCATGCAAAACACTTGGCCAATCTTGAATGCCTCTCTCCCCAAATGAGGTAAAGTAATGACGATACTTATCATCAAATGCCCATGGAAGGAATCTGATCCTGTCAGCATCAGAGTATAATTTTAAAGAATCCATAATGGATTCATACAGTTCCAAGTGATTGGCTATCTGAGAAGAACCTTTCTTGGAAAATTTGGATACTGTAGTATTCAAAAACTTAATTATGCTGGAGGAGCTCTGATCCTTATCTGAATATTGGGAATTTTTATTCCTAGAAACCACCTCAGCATATGTTGGTCGCCTGTGATCCAGTGGCAAGGAATAAGTCACATGCTTCCCCACACCACTGTCAAACTCACATGCACTTTCACAACTTTCATGAGACTTATACGGCACAGGTGATTTAACCCTAACATCTCTTCTCAGGGGAACATGTGGAGAGGAACTTCTAGGGGCTTCCATGTTATTGGCATCTAGTAAGGCGGTTGCAGTTTGGAATGCCCGACTAAATTGGGTGAATGCCTCCCGTGTAATCATGCCAACACTTTCAGGTTGCTGAGTATCTTGGATGGGGTCTGCTTTAAGAGCATGTGATGGCATGTCTGGATAGTGGGGAGTAAGACATGGAGGGTCAGGATATCCCACAGCGTTAGATGGATCCCTTTCAGCATTGACTATATTATGGGCTGATCCATCTGTCTGTTTATCTTTGGAATACTGAAGATATAAATCCTCTACATCACTTTTTGCCTTTTGGTATGCATCATGGCTATGACTAAGGTTGTACTCTAAGTCTTTGATCTTCGCTTCTGCGGATTGTAGTTCTGATTCTATCTTGAATATATATTTTTTTGTAGCCATTATAGACTCATACCTATCTTTGGAAAGGGTACTGACCGCCAACAATGCATACAAAACAGGTGGCAATGCACTTAAGAGGTGTTGGTCCCTCTTGGTATTATCAGTTGCCAAATCCATATATGTCAGGTATCTATCAACCATGCCACCTAACTTCCATATATCTCCACGTTCTTCATAGGCTCTTTCCAGTAGCTCATTAGTCCATTCATCTATATTTTTATCTAACTTCAAACGGGAATAAATATACTTGATAACATTAGGGATTATCTTTCCTGGGTCAGATGGACTATCTGCTAAAACCTGGCCATTACCTGGGTCGCTGCCTGTTACACTCATGATTTTGATCAATAATCAATAACAACAACAATTTGACTTGCCAATAAGGATTAAGTAATATTTTCACTAATTGCACAAATTGGTTATAGAAATATCTCAATCATTCTCGCTGGGGCCTCCAAAATATGTCGGGTATTTATTTCATATAAGATATGAAATCATAAAAATTATGATTTCATATTTTTATGAAATATGAAAAATTTAAAATGAAAAATTTAATTGGCGGACATATAAACGCCAGTTCTTTTATTGATGAGATCTAAAGTTAATTTGTGCAGATAATGAAACAGGGTGCAATTAATTATATAAAATATAATTTATTACAAATAAATACATGCATTAAAAATGGCATACAAATGAATACAAGGATAATATCAAAATTGACCACAAGATGACGCTCCGCCGTTTACGCCGGGCTCACTTAATTTAGTACACCAAGTACAATATAATGTTATTCAAATTATTACCGATTAGTATACCGATTATTAAAATATTATAATGTAACAACAAAAACAATAGAAATGAATCTGTGGAAAATCCCTTATGCTCAATCAAAGAATATGGCAGTAAGAGACACCTTATAAATACGCCCGTTGGCCTAACTACGGATAATAATATCCGATCAGAGATTCCACTCTGATATCAATATTACAGGAATTCTAATGATGTGCACGTTCATTAAAATTTCCCATAAAATTATTGTTTTAACACTATTGACCCACTAATAATGGGGTCTCAACTATATGCCAATTGGAGCGATTTATAATTACTGCAAATGAAATTGATTATACATTACCCCTGGCTTTGGGATAAAGAGCTTTTAGAATGAACCCAGCTTTCCAAGATTTAGATATGTCCCGTCCTATGGTACGTTCCTGACGTGTGAAGTGATGCTGATAAATGAATTTTTGTAAAGTGTTGCTGATAAATGAATCTTTGTAAAGTGTTGCTTTGTGAAGTCCTTGTGAAGTTTTTCTTTTTGTGAGGTTTGTAAAGTGTCCTGATCTCCTAAAACTGGATCAGATATCCCAATCCTTATCTATGCCCATCCCCTCTTGGATTAGGGATTACCAATTAGATAAGGTGGGTGTGACGTATGTTAAACATGGGGATGATGTCATTTAATTGACATTCCTTAGAAACTTCTGCCAATCTACCACTTGATGGCACTGTTGTATCATATAACAATTTTGAATATTTTAAGAATTAACATACAAATATATTGTTTTATTACCACTAAAACTTTGACCTTTTTCACCTTAAATCAATTAGGAGGGACTCTTTCTGACACTTTGCTCAGACTGACTGGCGGTATCAGAAGTTTTCCTAATCCCTGAATTTAGGGGGTAGATAAGGGTTCTTCTGGTTTGTGTATCTTAACTGTCTTAGTTATTGAGTAATGATGTTTGAAATAAATATAAGTCCTACTTAAGAAAATTCAACTTAAGCACTCTCTATATCCACTAGAATATATCCTCTCAGTGAGATACAGACATATAAAGATACATTAATAATATTTGGTTATAATACATCAATATCACATAGTATATATGAATCATTAATAAGTTAAAACGCTAAATGAATGCACACAGGAATATATATATATATCTATATGTGAATATATGAATAGATATCTGTTCCACACCAGATGTGTTTTATGGACGTCTCTTATCAGATCATGGTTTAGCCATGAAACACCCATTGTTCCTCAGACAGACAAGTTTAGAGAAACCAGTGTAGATAAATCCATGTCTCTAAACAATAATAAAAGTATAGTCTTCTCTATATATTCACTTTTAACACATTGAACTTGCTATGAACCCATCTTGGTTTTTTCCAGGTTCACGCTGATCACATGTTGTTAAAGGCAATGATCATCCATATTGAATATAGTATCATCAGATACATTGTACACTTATGAAAATGCACAACACAGTTACAAACCAGTGTGTGTCTGGCCCACCACTCATACCGTTACAGGGTGTCACTCACTCACAAATACCTTGCAGATTAAAAAAATTCAATTTAATATTTTTCTGTGATATAATCCCAGTTGCAAGCCAGTGTTTGTCAGGCCCACACAGACTGTACTGTGCCCACTGCCCACCACTTATATAGAGTGGCACAGTACCTTGCACGCATTGTACCACTTATCTAAAAAAAAATGACAGGCAGAGGCAGGCCACCCCGCAGGTGCCGTTGTGGTCGTGGTGCTGTGATTTCCACTGGCCCTGGAATAATGCCCAGTGTTCAGAGGCCACGTACCCTGAACCCAAAAAATTAGGAGAAAATAGTTGACTGGCTTACACGGGACTCCCAATCTTCAACAGCTTCCGCTAAGAACCTTGGCGCACCATCCTCCTCCAGCTCAGCTTTGGTCACCTGCTCTCAAGTTACCACTCTCCCGCCCGCCGCCACCACCACCACTACCACCACAGCCACCACAGCCGCTTCACTTGATCCCTCAGAGGAGTTATTTACACATCAGTTGGATGAAATTAGTGATGCGCAACCATTATTGCCAGAGGATGGAGATAACAGGGATATGTCTCAGTCAGGCAGCATTACACACATGGACGTACAGTGTGATGATGATGTTGTACCCGCTGCTGCTTCCTTTGCTGAGGTGTCAGATACAAGTGAAGTGGTTGATGATGACGATGTGTCCGTGGATGCCACGTGGGTGCCTGCTCGAAGAGAAGATGAAGAGGGGGAAAGTTCAGAAGGGGAGACAGAGAGAAGGAGGAGACGAGTTGGAAGCAGGGGGATGTCGTCGCAAGGAGCTAGTGGCACAGTCAGACAGCATGTATCGGCACCCGGGGTCAGCCAGACAGCACGCCAATCAACGCATGCTGTTGCCACCACCAGAATGCCGCCATTGCAAAGCTCAGCAGTGTGGCATTTTTTTTGTGTGTCTGCCTCTTATAACAGCAATGCCATTTGCAACTTGTGCCAAAAGAAACTGAGTTGTGGGAAGTTCAACAACCACCTCGGTACAACTGCTTTGCGAAGGCACATGATCGCACATCACAAACGCCGATGGGATCAACACATGATTACAAGCAGCACACAAACTCAAAGCCACCATCAGTGGCGTACATAGAGAAGTAAGGGCCCCATAGCAAGGAT
>NW_024400909.1:0-16727 GCF_905171765.1 Bufo bufo
TAATATTATGGATACTTGAATCCACTTTGTTCATCACTGCCTACTGACCATCACCCAATTCTCTCATCTCCAGGTATGTCTTGTCTGAAGCTTACTGCTCCACCCAGCTTTTCCACAGTCTGATCTTGTCCATCCCTCTCATCTCTCCTTCTAAATCCTGGTATGTCTTGTCTGAAGCTTACTGCTCCACCCAGCTTTTCCACAGTCTGATCTTGTCCATCCCTCTCATCTCTCCTTCTAAATCCTGGTATGTCTTGTCTGAAGCTTACTGCACCACCCAGCTTTTCCACAGTCTGATCTTGTCCACCCCTCTCATCTCTTCTTCTAAATCCTGGTATGTCTTGTCTGAACTATTAATGTCTCTTTTCCTGCTGGATTTATTGAGTATTTGTTTACATTGACTATTTCACCTCTGTATCTGGTCCTCCTTAATTAGGACATATGTAACCCCCTCACCTCTTGGTCACATCTGATTGAACACTGAGTGGTATAAATCTAAGATCCTAGGTCTTTTCAGACCTTGGTCTTTCCACATGCAACATCTCTCAAGTGCAACTCTTAAGTGCACAGACTGAATTATACCAGAATGTAATATTATGGATATTGAATCCACTTTTTCATCACTGCCTACTGACCATCACCCAATTCTCTCATCTCCAGGTATGTCTTGTCTGAAGCTTACTGCTCCACCCAGCTTTTCCACAGTCTGATCTTGTCCATCCCTCTCATCTCTCCTTCTAAATCCTGGTATGTCTTGTCTGAAGCTTACTGCTCCACCCAGCTTTTCCACAGTCTGATCTTGTCCATCCCTCTCATCTCTCCTTCTAAATCCTGGTATGTCTTGTCTGAAGCTTACTGCTCCACCCAGATTTTTCCACAGTCTGATCTTGTCCATCCCTCTCATCTCTCCTTCTAAATCCTGGTATGTCTTGTCTGAAGCTTACTGCTCCTCCCAGCTTTTCCACAGTCTGATCTTGTCCATCCCTCTCATCTCTCCTTCTAAATCCTGGTATGTCTTGTCTGAAGCTTACTGCTCCACCCAGCTTTTCCACAGTCTGATCTTGTCCATCCCTCTCATCTCTCCTTCTAAACCCTGGTATGTCTTGTCTGAAGCTTACTGCTCCACCCAGCTTTTCCACAGTCTGATCTTGTCCATCCCTCTCATCTCTCCTTCTAAATCCTGGTATGTCTTGTCTGAAGCTTACTGCTCCACCCAGCTTTTCCACAGTCTGATCTTGTCCATCCCTCTCATCTCTCCTTCTAAATCCTGGTATGTCTTGTCTGAAGCTTACTGCTCCACCCAGCTTTTCCACAGTCTGATATTGTCCATCCCTCTCATCTCTCCTTCTAAATCCTGGTATGTCTTGTCTGAAGCTTACTGCTCCACCCAGCTTTTCCACAGTCTGATCTTGTCCATCCCTCTCATCACTCCTTCTAAATCCTGGTATGTCTTGTCTGAAGCTTACTGCTCCACCCAGCTTTTCCACAGTCTGATCTTGTCCATCTCTCTCATCTCTCCTTCTAAATCCTGGTATGTCTTGTTTGAACTAATAATGTCTCTTTTCCTGCTGGATTTATTGAGTATTTGTTTACATTGACTATTTCACCCCTGTATCTGGTCCTCCTTGATTAGGACATATGTAGCCCCCTCCCCTCTTGGTCACACATGATTGAACACTGAGTGGTATAAATCTAAGATCCTAGGTCTTTTCAGACCTTGGTCTTTCCACATGCAACATCTCTCAAGTGCAACTCTTAAGTGCACAGACTGAATTATACCAGAATGTAATATTATGGATATTGAATCCACTTTGTCATCACTGCCTACTGACCATCACCCAATTCTCTCATCTCCAGGTATGTCTTGTCTGAAGCTTACTGCTCCACCCAGCTTTTCCACAGTCTGATCTTGTCCATCCCTCTCATCTCTCCTTCTAAATCCTGGTATGTCTTGTCTGAAGCTTACTGCTCCACCAGCTTTTCCACAGTCTGATCTTGACAATCCCTCTCATCTCTCCTTCTAAATCCTGGTATGTCTTGTCTGAAGCTTACTGCTCCACCCAGCTTTTCCACAGTCTGATCTTGTCCATCCCTCTCATATCTCTTCTTCTATATCCTGGTATGTCTTGTCTGAAGCTTACTGCTCCACCCAGCTTTTCCACAGTCTGATCTTGTCCATCCCTCTCATCTCTCCTTCTAAATCCTGGTATGTCTTGTCTGAACTATTAATGTCTCTTTTCCTGCTGGATTTATTGAGTATTTGTTTACATTGACTATTTCACCCCTGTATCTGGTCCTCCTTAATTAGGACATATGTAGCCCCCTCCCCTCTTGGTCACACCTGATTGAACACTGAGTGGTATAAATCTAAGATCCTAGGTCTTTTCAGACCTTGGTCTTTCCACATGCAACATCTCTCAAGTGCAACTCTTAAGTGCACAGACTGAATTATACCAGAATGTAATATTATGGATATTGAATCCACTTTGTCATCACTGCCTACTGACCATCACCCAATTCTCTCATCTCCAGGTATGTCTTGTCTGAAGCTTACTGCTCCACCCAGCTTTTCCACAGTCTGATCTTGTCTATCCCTCTCATCTCTCCTTCTAAATCCTGGTATGTCTTGTCTGAAGCTTACTGCTCCACCCAGCTTTTCCACAGTCTGATCTTGTCCATCCCTCTCATCTCTCCTTCTAAATCCTGGTATGTCTTGTCTGAAGCTTACTGCTCCACCCAGCTTTTTTACAGTCTGATCTTGTCCATCCCTCTCATCTCTCCTTCTAAATCCTGGTATGTCTTGTCTGAAGCTTACTGCTCCACCCAGCTTTTCCACAGTCTAATCTTGTCCATCCCTCTCATCTCTCCTTCTAAATCCTGGTATGTCTTGTCTGAAGCTTACTGCACCACCCAGCTTTTCCACAGTCTGATCTTGTCCACCCCTCTCATCTCTTCTTCTAAATCCTGGTATATCTTGTCTGAACTATTAATGTCTCTTTTCCTGCTGGATTTATTGAGTATTTGTTTACATTGACTATTTCACCTCTGTATCTGGTCCTCCTTAATTAGGACATATGTAACCCCCTCACCTCTTGGTCACATCTGATTGAACACTGAGTGGTATAAATCTAAGATCCTAGGTCTTTTCAGACCTTGCTCTTTCCACATGCAACATTTCTCAAGTGCAACTCTTAAGTGCACAGACTGAATTATACCAGAATGTAATATTATGGATATTGAATCCACTTTTTCATCACTGCCTACTGACCATCACCCAATTCTCTCATCTCCAGGTATGTCTTGTCTGAAACTTACTAATCCACCCAGCTTTTCCACAGTCTGATCTTGTCCATCCCTCTCATCTCTCCTTCTAAATCCTGGTATGTCTTGTCTGAAGCTTACTGCTCCACCCAGCTTTTCCACAGTCTGATCTTGTCCATCCCTCTCATCTCTCCTTCTAAATCATGGTATGTCTTGTCTGAAGCTTACTGCTCCACCCAGCTTTTCCACAGTCTGATCTTGTCCATCACTCTCATCTCTCCTTCTAAATCCTGGTATGTCTTGTCTGAAGCTTACTGCTCCTCCCAGCTTTTCCACAGTCGATCTTGTCCATCCCTCTCATCTCTCCTTCTAAATCCTGGTATGTCTTGTCTGAAGCTTACTGCTCCACCCAGCTTTTCCACAGTCTGATCTTGTCCATCCCTCTCATCTCTCCTTCTAAACCCTGGTATGTCTTGTCTGAAGCTTACTGCTCCACCCAGCTTTTCCACAGTCTGATCTTGTCCATCCCTCTCATCTCTCCTTCTAAATCCTGGTATGTCTTGTCTGAAGCTTACTGCTCCACCCAGCTTTTCCACAGTCTGATCTTGTCCATCCCTCTCATCTCTCCTTATAAATCCTGGTATGTCTTGTCTGAAGCTTACTGCTCCACCCAGCTTTTCCACAGTCTAATATTGTCCATCCCTCTCATCTCTCCTTCTAAATCCTGGTATGTCTTGTCTGAAGCTTACTGCTCCACCCAGCTTTTCCACAGTCTGATATTGTCCATCCCTCTCATCTCTCCTTCTAAATCCTGGTATGTCTTGTCTGAAGCTTACTGCTCCACCCAACTTTTCCACAGTCTGATCTTGTCCATCTCTCTCATCTCTCCTTCTAAATCCTGGTATGTCTTGTCTGTAGCTTACTGCTCCACCCAGCTTTTCCACAGTCTGATCTTGTCCATCCCTCTCATCTCTCCTTCTAAATCCTGGTATGTCTTGTCTGAAGCTTACTGCTCCACCCAGCTTTTCCACAGTCTAATCTTGTCCATCCCTCTCATCTCTCCTTCTAAATCCTGGTATGTCTTGTCTGAAGCTTACTGCACCACCCAGCTTTTCCACAGTCTGATCTTGTCCACCCCTCTCATCTCTTCTTCTAAATCCTGGTATATCTTGTCTGAACTATTAATGTCTCTTTTCCTGCTGGATTTATTGAGTATTTGTTTACATTGACTATTTCACCTCTGTATCTGGTCCTCCTTAATTAGGACATATGTAACCCCCTCACCTCTTGGTCACATCTGATTGAACACTGAGTGGTATAAATCTAAGATCCTAGGTCTTTTCAGACCTTGCTCTTTCCACATGCAACATTTCTCAAGTGCAACTCTTAAGTGCACAGACTGAATTATACCAGAATGTAATATTATGGATATTGAATCCACTTTTTCATCACTGCCTACTGACCATCACCCAATTCTCTCATCTCCAGGTATGTCTTGTCTGAAACTTACTAATCCACCCAGCTTTTCCACAGTCTGATCTTGTCCATCCCTCTCATCTCTCCTTCTAAATCCTGGTATGTCTTGTCTGAAGCTTACTGCTCCACCCAGCTTTTCCACAGTCTGATCTTGTCCATCCCTCTCATCTCTTCTTCTAAATCATGGTATGTCTTGTCTGAAGCTTACTGCTCCACCCAGCTTTTCCACAGTCTGATCTTGTCCATCACTCTCATCTCTCCTTCTAAATCCTGGTATGTCTTGTCTGAAGCTTACTGCTCCTCCCAGCTTTTCCACAGTCCGATCTTGTCCATCCCTCTCATCTCTCCTTCTAAATCCTGGTATGTCTTGTCTGAAGCTTACTGCTCCACCCAGCTTTTCCACAGTCTGATCTTGTCCATCCCTCTCATCTCTCCTTCTAAACCCTGGTATGTCTTGTCTGAAGCTTACTGCTCCACCCAGCTTTTCCACAGTCTGATCTTGTCCATCCCTCTCATCTCTCCTTCTAAATCCTGGTATGTCTTGTCTGAAGCTTACTGCTCCACCCAGCTTTTCCACAGTCTGATCTTGTCCATCCCTCTCATCTCTCCTTATAAATCCTGGTATGTCTTGTCTGAAGCTTACTGCTCCACCCAGCTTTTCCACAGTCTGATCTTGTCCATCCCTCTCATCTCTCCTTCTAAATCCTGGTATGTCTTGTCTGAAGCTTACTGCTCCACCCAGCTTTTCCACAGTCTGATATTGTCCATCCCTCTCATCTCTCCTTCTAAATCCTGGTATGTCTTGTCTGAAGCTTACTGCTCCACCCAACTTTTCCACAGTCTGATCTTGTCCATCTCTCTCATCTCTCCTTCTAAATCCTGGTATGTCTTGTCTGTAGCTTACTGCTCCACCCAGCTTTTCCACAGTCTGATCTTGTCCATCCCTCTCATCTCTCCTTCTAAATCCTGGTATGTCTTGTCTGAAGCTTACTGCTCCACCCAGCTTTTCCACAGTCTGATCTTGTCCATCCCTCTCATCTCTCCTTCTAAATCCTGGTATGTCTTGTCTGAAGCTTACTGCTCCACCCAGCTTTTCCACAGTCTGATCTTGTCCATCCCTCTCATCACTCCTTCTAAATCCTGGTATGTCTTGTCTGAAGCTTACTGCTCCACCCAGCTGTTCCACAGTCTGATCTTGTCCATCTCTCTCATCTCTCCTTCTAAATCCTGGTATGTCTTGTTTGAACTAATATTGTCTCTTTTCCTGCTGGATTTATTGAGTATTTGTTTACATTGACTATTTCACCCCTGTATCTGGTCCTCCTTGATTAGGACATATGTAGCCCCCTCCCCTCTTGGTCACACATGATTGAACACTGAGTGGTATAAATCTAAGATCCTAGGTCTTTTCAGACCTTGGTCTTTCCACATGCAACATCTCTCAAGTGCAACTCTTAAGTGCACAGACTGAATTATACCAGAATGTAATATTATGGATATTGAATCCACTTTGTCATCACTGCCTACTGACCATCACCCAATTCTCTCATCTCCAGGTATGTCTTGTCTGAAGCTTACTGCTCCACCCAGCTTTTCCACAGTCTGATCTTGTCCATCCCTCTCATCTCTCCTTCTAAATCCTGGTATGTCTTGTCTGAAGCTTACTGCTCCACCCAGCTTTTCCACAGTCTGATCTTGACCATCCCTCTCATCTCTCCTTCTAAATCCTGGTAT
Organism: Bufo bufo; assembly: GCF_905171765.1. NCBI lineage: Eukaryota > Metazoa > Chordata > Amphibia > Anura > Bufonidae > Bufo > Bufo bufo. Next base: position 6,472 of record NW_024400909.1, read on the forward strand.
GTCTTGTCTGAAGCTCACTGCTCCACCCAGCTTTTCCACAGTCTGATCTTGTCCATCCCTCTCATATCTCTTCTTCTATTTCCTGGTATGTCTTGTCTGAAGCTTACTGCTCCACCCAGCTTTTCCACAGTCTGATCTTGTCCATCCCTCTCATCTCTCCTTCTAAATCCTGGTATGTCGTGTCTGAACTATTAATGTCTCTTTTCCTGCTGGATTTATTGAGTATTTGTTTACATTGACTATTTCACCCCTGTATCTGGTCCTCCTTAATTAGGACATATGTAGCCCCCTCCCCTTTTGGTCACACCTGATTGAACACTGAGTGGTATAAATCTAAGATCCGAGGTCTTTTCAGACCTTGGTCTTTCCACATGCAACATCTCTCAAGTGCAACTCTTAAGTGCACAGACTGAATTATACCAGAATGTAATATTATGGATATTGAATCCACTTTGTCATCACTGCCTACTGACCATCACCCAATTCTCTCATCTCCAGGTATGTCTTGTCTGAAGCTTACTGCTCCACCCAGCTTTTCCACAGTCTGATCTTGTCTATCCCTCTCATCTCTCCTTCTAAATCCTGGTATGTCTTGTCTGAAGCTTACTGCTCCACCCAGCTTTTCCACAGTCTGATCTTGTCCATCCCTCTCATCTCTCCTTCTAAATCCTGGTATGTCTTGTCTGAAGCTTACTGCTCCACCCAGCTTTTCACAGTCTGATCTTGTCCATCCCTCTCATCTCTCCTTCTAAATCCTGGTATGTCTTGTCTGAAGCTTACTGCTCCACCCAGCTTTTCCACAGTCTGATCTTGTCCATCCCTCTCATCTCTCCTTCTAAATCCTGGTATGTCTTGTCTGAAGCTTACTGCTCACCCAGCTTTTCCACAGTCTGATCTTGTCCATCCTCTTATCTCTCCTTCTAAATCCTGGTATGTCTTGTCTGAAGCTTACTGCTCCACCCAGCTTTTCCACAGTCTGATCTTGTCCATCCCTCTCATCTCTCCTTCTAAATCCCTGGTATGTCTTGTCTGAAGCTTACTGCTCCACCCAGCTTTTCCACAGTCTGATCTTGTCCATCCCTCTCATCTCTCCTTCTAAATCCTGGTATGTCTTGTCTGAAGCTTACTGCTCCACCCAGCTTTTCCACAGTCTGATCTTGTCCATCCCTCTCATCTCTCCTTATAAATCCTGGTATGTCTTGTCTGAAGCTTACTGCTCCACCCAGCTTTTCCACAGTCTGATATTGTCCATCCCTCTTATCTCTCCTTCTAAATCCTGGTATGTCTTGTCTGAAGCTTACTGCTCCACCCAGCTTTTCCACAGTCTGATATTGTCCATCCCTCTCATCTCTCCTTCTAAATCCTGGTATGTCTTGTCTGAAGCTTACTGCTCCACCCAACTTTTCCACAGTCTGATCTTGTCCATCTCTCTCATCTCTCCTTCTAAATCCTGGTATGTCTTGTCTGAAGCTTACTGCTCCACCCAGCTTTTCCACAGTCTGATCTTGTCCATCCCTCTCATCTCTCCTTCTAAATCCTGGTATGTCTTGTCTGAAGCTTACTGCTCCACCCAGCTTTTCCACAGTCTGATCTTGTCCATCCCTCTCATCTCTCCTTCTAAATCCTGGTATGTCTTGTCTGAAGCTTACTGCTCCACCCAGCTTTTCCACAGTCTGATCTTGTCCATCTCTCTCATCTCTCCTTCTAAATCCTGGTATGTCTTGTCTGAACTATTAATGTCTCTTTTCCTGCTGGATTTATTGAGTATTTGTTTACATTGACTATTTCACCCCTGTATCTGGTCCTCCTTGATTAGGACATATGTAGCCCCCTCCCCTCTTGGTCACACATGATTGAACACTGAGTGGTATAAATCTAAGATCCTAGGTCTTTTCAGACCTTGGTCTTTCCACATGCAACATCTCTCAAGTGCAACTCTTAAGTGCACAGACTGAATTATACCAGAATGTAATATTATGGATATTGAATCCACTTTGTCATCACTGCCTACTGACCATCACCCAATTCTCTCATCTCCAGGTATGTCTTGTCAAAAGCTTACTGCTCCACCCAGCTTTTCCACAGTCTGATCTTGTCCATCCCTCTCATCTCTCCTTCTAAATCCTGGTATGTCTTGTCTGAAGCTTACTGCTCCACCCAGCTTTTCCACAGTCTGATCTTGTCCATCCCTCTCATCTCTCCTTCTAAATCCTGGTATGTCTTGTCTGAAGCTTACTGCTCCACCCAGCTTTTCCACAGTCTGATCTTGTCCATCCCTCTCATCTCTCCTTCTAAATCCTGGTATGTCTTGTCTGAAGCTTACTGCTCCACCCAGCTTTTCCACAGTCTGATCTTGTCCATCCCTCTCATCTCTCCTTCTAAATCCTGGTATGTCTTGTCTGAAGCTTACTGCTCCACCCAGCTTTTCCACAGTCTGATCTTGTCCATCCCTCTCATCTCTCCTTCTAAATCCTGGTATGTCTTGTCTGAAGCTTACTGCTCCACCCAGCTTTTCCACAGTCTGATCTTGTCCATCCCTCTCATCTCTCCTTCTAAATCCTGGTATGTCTTGTCTGAAGCTTACTGCTCCACCCAGCTTTTCCACAGTCTGATCTTGTCCATCCCTCTCATCTCTCCTTCTAAATCCTGGTATGTCTTGTCTGAAGCTTACTGCTCCACCCAGCTTTTCCACAGTCTGATCTTGTCCATCCCTCTCATCTCTCCTTCTAAATCCTGGTATGTCTTGTCTGAAGCTTACTGCTCCACCCAGCTTTTCCACAGTCTGATCTTGTCCATCCCTCTCATCTCTCCTTCTAAATCCTGGTATGTCTTGTCTGAAGCTTACTGCTCCACCCAGCTTTTCCACAGTCTGATCTTGTCCATCCCTCTCATCTCTCCTTCTAAATCCTGGTATGTCTTGTCTGAAGCTTACTGCTCCACCCAGCTTTTCCACAGTCTGATCTTGTCCATCCCTCTCATCTCTCCTTCTAAATCCTGGTATGTCTTGTCTGAAGCTTACTGCTCCACCCAGCTTTTCCACAGTCTGATCTTGTCCATCCCTCTCATCTCTCCTTCTAAATCCTGGTATGTCTTGTCTGAAGCTTACTGCTCCACCCAGCTTTTCCACAGTCTGATCTTGTCCATCCCTCTCATCTCTCCTTCTAAATCCTGGTATGTCTTGTCTGAAGCTTACTGCTCCACCCAGCTTTTCCACAGTCTGATCTTGTCCATCCCTCTCATCTCTCCTTCTAAATCCTGGTATGTCTTGTCTGAAGCTTACTGCTCCACCCAGCTGTTCCACAGTCTGATCTTGTCCATCTCTCTCATCTCTCCTTCTAAATCCTGGTATGTCTTGTTTGAACTAATAATGTCTCTTTTCCTGCTGGATTTATTGAGTATTTGTTTACATTGACTATTTCACCCCTGTATCTGGTCCTCCTTGATTAGGACATATGTAGCCCCCTCCCCTCTTGGTCACACATGATTGAACACTGAGTGGTATAAATCTAAGATCCTAGGTCTTTTCAGACCTTGGTCTTTCCACATGCAACATCTCTCAAGTGCAACTCTTAAGTGCACAGACTGAATTATACCAGAATGTAATATTATGGATATTGAATCCACTTTGTCATCACTGCCTACTGACCATCACCCAATTCTCTCATCTCCAGGTATGTCTTGTCTGAAGCTTACTGCTCCACCCAGCTTTTCCACAGTCTGATCTTGTCCATCCCTCTCATCTCTCCTTCTAAATCCTGGTATGTCTTGTCTGAAGCTTACTGCTCCACCCAGCTTTTCCACAGTCTGATCTTGACCATCCCTCTCATCTCTCCTTCTAAATCCTGGTATGTCTTGTCTGAAGCTTACTGCTCCACCCAGCTTTTCCACAGTCTGATCTTGTCCATCCCTCTCATATCTCTTCTTCTATATCCTGGTATGTCTTGTCTGAAGCTTACTGCTCCACCCAGCTTTTCCACAGTCTGATCTTGTCCATCCCTCTCATCTCTCCTTCTAAATCCTGGTATGTCGTGTCTGAACTATTAATGTCTCTTTTCCTGCTGGATTTATTGAGTATTTGTTTACATTGACTATTTCACCCCTGTATCTGGTCCTCCTTAATTAGGACATATGTAGCCCCCTCCCCTCTTGGTCACACCTGATTGAACACTGAGTGGTATAAATCTAAGATCCTAGGTCTTTTCAGACCTTGGTCTTTCCACATGCAACATCTCTCAAGTGCAACTCTTAAGTGCACAGACTGAATTATACCAGAATGTAATATTATGGATATTGAATCCACTTTGTCATCACTGCCTACTGACCATCACCCAATTCTCTCATCTCCAGGTATGTCTTGTCTGAAGCTTACTGCTCCACCCAGCTTTTCCACAGTCTGATCTTGTCTATCCCTCTCATCTCTCCTTCTAAATCCTGGTATGTCTTGTCTGAAGCTTACTGCTCCACCCAGCTTTTCCACAGTCTGATCTTGTCCATCCCTCTCATCTCTCCTTCTAAATCCTGGTATGTCTTGTCTGAAGCTTACTGCTCCACCCAGCTTTTTCACAGTCTGATCTTGTCCATCCCTCTCATCTCTCCTTCTAAATCCTGGTATGTCTTGTCTGAATCTTACTGCTCCACCCAGCTTTTCCACAGTCTGATCTTGTCCATCCCTCTCATCTCTCCTTCTAAACCCTGGTATGTCTTGTCTGAAGCTTACTGCTTCACCCAGCTTTTCCACAGTCTGATCTGTCCATTCCCTCTCATCTCTCCTTCTAAATCCTGGTATGTCTTGTCTGAAGCTTACTGCTCCACCCAGCTTTTCCACAGTCTGATCTTGTCCATCCCTCTCATCTCTCCTTCTAATCCTGGTATGTCTTGTCTGAAGCTTACTGCTCCACCCAGCTTTTCCACAGTCTGATCTTGTCCATCCCTCTCATCTCTCCTTCTAAATCCTGGTATGTCTTGTCTGAAGCTTACTGCTCCACCCAGCTTTTCCACAGTCTGATCTTGTCCATCCCTCTCATCTCTCCTTATAAATCCTGGTATGTCTTGTCTGAAGCTTACTGCTCCACCCAGCTTTTCCACAGTCTGATCTTGTCCATCCCTCTTATCTCTCCTTCTAAATCCTGGTATGTCTTGTCTGAAGCTTACTGCTCCACCCAGCTTTTCCACAGTCTGATCTTGTCCATCCCTCTCATCTCTCCTTCTAAATCCTGGTATGTCTTGTCTGAAGCTTACTGCTCCACCCAGCTTTTCCACAGTCTGATCTTGTCCATCCCTCTCATCTCTCCTTCTAAATCCTGGTATGTCTTGTCTGAAGCTTACTGCTCCACCCAGCTTTTCCACAGTCTGATCTTGTCCATCCCTCTCATCTCTCCTTCTAAATCCTGGTATGTCTTGTCTGAAGCTTACTGCTCCACCCAGCTTTTCCACAGTCTGATCTTGTCCATCCCTCTCATCTCTCCTTCTAAATCCTTGTATGTCTTGTCTGAAGCTTACTGCTCCACCCAGCTGTTCCACAGTCTGATCTTGTCCATCTCACTCATCTCTCCTTCTAAATCCTGGTATGTCTTGTTTGAACTAATAATGTCTCTTTTCCTGCTGGATTTATTGAGTATTTGTTTACATTGACTATTTCACCCCTGTATCTGGTCCTCCTTGATTAGGACATATGTAGCCCCCTCCCCTCTTGGTCACACCTGGTTGAACACTTAGTGGTATAAATCTAAGATCCTAGGTCTTTTCAGACCTTGGTCTTTCCACATGCAACATCTCTCAAGTGCAACTCTTAAGTGCACAGACTGAATTATACCAGAATGTAATATTATGGATATTGAATCCACTTTGTCATCACTGTCTACTGACCATCACCCAATTCTCTCATCTCCAGGTATGTCTTGTCAGAAGCTTACTGCTCCACCCAGCTTTTCCACAGTCTGATCTTGTCCATCCCTCTCATCTCTCCTTCTAAATCCTGGTATGTCTTGTCTGAAGCTTACTGCTCCACCCAGCTTTTCCACAGTCTGATCTTGTCTATCCCTCTCATCTCTCCTTCTAAATCCTGGTATGTCTTGTCTGAAGCTTACTGCTCCACCCAGCTTTTCCACAGTCTGATCTTGTCCATCCCTCTCATCTCTCCTTCTAAATCCTGGTATGTCTTGTCTGAAGCTTACTGCTCCACCCAACTTTTTTACAGTCTGATCTTGTCCATCCCTCTCATCTCTTCTTCTAAATCCTGGTATGTCTTGTCTGAAGCTTACTGCTCCACCCAGATTTTCCACAGTCTGATCTTGTCCATCCCTCTCATCTCTCCTTCTAAACCCTGGTATGTCTTGTCTGAAGCTTACTGCTTCACCCAGCTTTTCCACAGTCTGATCTTGTCCATTCCTCTTATCTCTCCTTCTAAATCCTGGTATGTCTTGTCTGAAGCTTACTGCTCCACCCAGCTTTTCCACAGTCTGATCTTGTCCATCCCTCTCATCTCTCCTTCTAAATCCTGGTATATCTTGTCTAAAGCTTACTGCTCCATCCAGCTTTTCCACAGTCTGATCTTGTCCATCCCTCTCATCTCTCCTTCTAAATCCTGGTATGTCTTGTCTGAAGCTTACTGCTCCACCCAGCTTTTCCACAGTCTGATCTTGTGCATCCCTCTCATCTCTCCTTCTAAATCCTGGTATGTCTTGTCTGAAGCTTACTGCTCCACCCAGCTTTTCCACAGTCTGATCTTGTCCATCCCTCTCATCTCTCCTTCTAAATCCTGGTATGTCTTGTCTGAAGCTTACTGCTCCACCCAGCTTTTCCACAGTCTAATCTTGTCCATCCCTCTCATCTCTCCTTCTAAATCCTGGTATGTCTTGTCTGAAGCTTACTGCACCACCCAGCTTTTTCACAGTCTGATCTTGTCCACCCCTCTCATCTCTTCTTCTAAATCCTGGTATGTCTTGTCTGAACTATTAATGTCTCTTTTCCTGCTGGATTTATTGAGTATTTGTTTACATTGACTATTTCACCTCTGTATCTGGTCCTCCTTAATTAGGACATATGTAACCCCCTCACCTCTTGGTCACATCTGATTGAACACTGAGTGGTATAAATCTAAGATCCTAGGTCTTTTCAGACCTTGGTCTTTCCACATGCAACATTTCTCAAGTGCAACTCTTAAGTGCACAGACTGAATTATACCAGAATGTAATATTATGGATATTGAATCCACTTTGTCATCACTGCCTACTGACCATCACCCAATTCTCTCATCTCCAGGTATGTCTTGTCTGAAGCTTACTGCTCCACCCAGCTTTTCCACAGTCTGATCTTGTCCATCCCTCTCATCTCTCCTTCTAAATCCTGGTATGTCTTGTCTGAAGCTTACTGCTCCACCCAGCTTTTCCACAGTCTGATCATGACCATCACTCTCATCTCTCCTTCTAAATCCTGGTATGTCTTGTCTGAAGCTTACTGCTCCACCCAGCTTTTCCACAGTCTGATCTTGTCCATCCCTCTCATATCTCTTCTTCTATATCCTGGTATGTCTTGTCTGAAGCTTACTGCTCCACCCAGCTTTTCCACAGTCTGATCTTGTCCATCCCTCTCATCTCTCCTTCTAAATCCTGGTATGTCGTGTCTGAACTATTAATGTCTCTTTTCCTGCTGGATTTATTGAGTTTTTGTTTACATTGACTATTTCACCCCTGTATCTGGTCCTCCTTAATTAGGACATATGTAGCCCCCTCCCCTCTTGGTCACACCTGATTGAACACTGAGTGGTATAAATCTAAGATCCTAGGTCTTTTCAGACCTTGGTCTTTCCACATGCAACATCTCTCAAGTGCAACTCTTAAGTGCACAGACTGAATTATACCAGAATGTAATATTATGGATATTGAATCCACTTTGTCATCACTGCCTACTGACCATCACCCAATTCTCTCATCTCCAGGTATGTCTTGTCTGAAGCTTACTGCTCCACCCAGCTTTTCCACAGTCTGATCTTGTCTATCCCTCTCATCTCTCCTTCTAAATCCTGGTATGTCTTGTCTGAAGCTTACTGCTCCACCCAGCTTTTCCACAGTCTGATCTTGTCCATCCCTCTCATCTCTCCTTCTAAATCCTGGTATGTCTTGTCTAAAGCTTACTGCTCCACCCAGCTTTTCCACAGTCTGATCTTGTCCATCCCTCTCATCTCTCCTTCTAAACCCTGGTATGTCTTGTCTGAAGCTTACTGCTCCACCCAGCTTTTCCACAGTCTGATCTTGTCCATCCCTCTTATCTCTCCTTCTAAATCCTGGTATGTCTTGTCTGAAGCTTACTGCTCCACCCAGCTTTTCCACAGTCTGATCTTGTCCATCCCTCTCATCTCTCCTTCTAAATCCTGGTATATCTTGTCTGAAGCTTACTGCTCCACCAGCTTTTCCACAGTCTGATCTTGTCCATCCCTCTCATCTCTCCTTCTAAATCCTGGTATGTCTTGTCTGAAGCTTACTGCTCCACCCAGCTTTTCCACAGTCTGATCTTGTCCATCCCTCTCATCTCTCCTTCTAAATCCTGGTATGTCTTGTCTGAAGCTTACTGCTCCACCCAGCTTTTCCACAGTCTAATCTTGTCCATCCCTCTCATCTCTCCTTCTAAATCCTGGTATGTCTTGTCTGAAGCTTACTGCACCACCCAGCTTTTCCACAGTCTGATCTTGTCCACCCCTCTCATCTCTTCTTCTAAATCCTGGTATATCTTGTCTGAACTATTAATGTCTCTTTTCCTGCTGGATTTATTGAGTATTTGTTTACATTGACTATTTCACCTCTGTATCTGGTCCTCCTTAATTAGGACATATGTAACCCCCTCACCTCTTGGTCACATCTGATTGAACACTGAGTGGTATAAATCTAAGATCCTAGGTCTTTTCAGACCTTGCTCTTTCCACATGCAACATTTCTCAAGTGCAACTCTTAAGTGCACAGACTGAATTATACCAGAATGTAATATTATGGATATTGAATCCACTTTTTCATCACTGCCTACTGACCATCACCCAATTCTCTCATCTCCATGTATGTCTTGTCTGAAACTTACTAATCCACCCAGCTTTTCCACAGTCTGATCTTGTCCATCCCTCTCATCTCTCCTTCTAAATCCTGGTATGTCTTGTCTGAAGCTTACTGCTCCACCCAGCTTTTCCACAGTCTGATCTTGTCCATCCCTCTCATCTCTTCTTCTAAATCCTGGTATGTCTTGTCTGAAGCTTACTGCTCCACCCAGCTTTTCCACAGTCTGATCTTGTCCATCACTCTCATCTCTCCTTCTAAATCCTGGTATGTCTTGTCTGAAGCTTACTGCTCCTCCCAGCTTTTCCACAGTCCGATCTTGTCCATCCCTCTCATCTCTCCTTCTAAATCCTGGTATGTCTTGTCTGAAGCTTACTGCTCCACCCAGCTTTTCCACAGTCTGATCTTGTCCATCCCTCTCATCTCTCCTTCTAATCCCTGGTATGTCTTGTCTGAAGCTTACTGCTCCACCCAGCTTTTCCACAGTCTGATCTTGTCCATCCCTCTCATCTCTCCTTCTAAATCCTGGTATGTCTTGTCTGAAGCTTACTGCTCCACCCAGCTTTTCCACAGTCTGATCTTGTCCATCCCTCTCATCTCTCCTTATAAATCCTGGCATGTCTTGTCTGAAGCTTACTGCTCCACCAAGCTTTTCCACAGTCTGATATTGTCCATCCCTCTCATCTCTCCTTCTAAATCCTGGTATGTCTTGTCTGAAGCTTACTGCTCCACCCAGCTTTTCCACAGTCTGATATTGTCCATCCCTCTCATCTCTCCTTCTAAATCCTGGTATGTCTTGTCTGAAGCTTACTGCTCCACCCAACTTTTCCACAGTCTGATCTTGTCCATCTCTCTCATCTCTCCTTCTAAATCCTGGTATGTCTTGTCTGTAGCTTACTGCTCCACCCAGCTTTTCCACAGTCTGATCTTGTCCATCCCTCTCATCTCTCCTTCTAAATCCTGGTATGTCTTGTCTGAAGCTTACTGCTCCACCCAGCTTTTCCACAGTCTGATCTTGTCCATCCCTCTCATCTCTCCTTCTAAATCCTGGTATGTCTTGTCTGAAGCTTACTGCTCCACCCAGCTTTTCCACAGTCTGATCTTGTCCATCCCTCTCATCTCTCCTTCTAAATCCTGGTATGTCTTGTCTGAAGCTTACTGCTCCACCCAGCTGTTCCACAGTCTGATCTTGTCCATCTCTCTCATCTCTCCTTCTAA
>NW_024400910.1:0-16678 GCF_905171765.1 Bufo bufo
TGTTTAGTGGTTGTATAAGGTCACTGTATGGCGGCATTATTTAGGCACTTCATTGCAGTATTAATTCAGTTTTTTTCAGGATTAAAGGGTTTATCTAATCCTAAAAAAAAGCCCCCCCCCATATGCTGGGCCCCCCACTCTGAATATACTTACCCAGGTCCCCACTCCTGTGCCGCTCCTGGTCCCCGCACTGCCAATGCTGCTTCTCCTCAATGGCAGGAGGTGACGGGGACAAGCCTATTCAGCGTGGGGTGCCCGGCATATGGGTGGGGGCTTTTTTTAGGATTGGATAACCCCTTTAATAGCATATCATGCAAACTTTAACCTTTGTGTGCAATATGAGCAGTAGATGCCTTCTATGCGATCAGTAATGATGAACTGTGCTGACACTGCTAATTGCATTGCACATCTGCCCCACATTATATGGTGGTAAAACGATGCCAAATGCAGGATATTTTACCTCACCAAAGAAAATAACAATACAATTGAATAGACAAACATTTTAGCCCATAAGTAAATGACTGAATAACTAGAGTCCCTCTTATTGCAACTACTGTCGAGCAAATGGAAAATTTCCTCATACTTTGTGGTAACTAATCGATTTTGCCTGACATGGCGGCATTTGAGCACGAAGAGGCCACTGCGGCCATCTTGATTGAAGATCCTGCGTGAAATCTCATGCTCATCACACTGCGCCGCCCCCCCATCACTGAACCCCACGTTCATCTCTGATTGTGGCACCTGAGATCCATATCCATGTGGAATGTTACTGTTTGCTAATTAAATAAATAAATAATTGAACTGTACTTACCTCATGCATTTGAGCGTGAAGAGGCCGCCGCGGCCATTTTGCTTGAAGATCCAGTGCAAAACCTTGTATGATCCAGTGCAAAAATGTATGACATCACCACGTTGGCTGGCGTGGTGATGTCATACATCACCACGCACGAGATTTCACACGGGATTTTCAATGGCCACAGCAGCCTCTTTGTGCTCAAATAGACAAGGTGAGAATTAATTCTTATCCTTGTAACCGATTAACCCCTGAAAGCCCAATTTTTTTTTTATCTCAGATGGCGCGATCAGTAATAAAAGCGGAATCTGAGGGGTTCAATGACAGGGGGGGGTTGCAATCAGCGTTCCCGGTCATTGCACCCACTACTTACAAAGAAATGCTCTTTGTTACAAAATAATTTGTCACAAAGCAAATTACTTTGTGAAATTTGGCGAAAGAGCCGAATCAAAGTTTTGTTATCATTAAATGCAAACTTAGATGAAGTTCTCTCTCTTGAACGTAATCTAAACATTTAGCAAAAGATGCATAGAGGAGAGCTGAACTTTAGCAGAAGAATATATAACCTACTGCTCATCTGCAAGGCAAAAACAGCATCTGCACATACCAGCATTTAGCTAGCATCTGTCTCTCTGCTGAAAGAAAGTAATGACGGAAGGAAACTGAGGTAATCTGAATTCATCCATAAAGTTTGGCGGCCAAAACTTGGCTTCACTATGTGGTAAGAAAGTTCTGAAGACCTCCGTACTTGATTATGCACGTTAACTATGAGTATAGGTTAATTTGAAGTTTTATAGCTACTTTATTAACAAGGGTTTAAGAACAATCACATCATGAAAATAAAAATATGGACTAATGCTGCTTGCATCAAATTTTTTATTGTCAAAAGTTGTACAAGGGAGGGGGGGGGGTTCAAAACAAGGTGTCACGGCCATGGCTATGACCGTGACTCCTGAACCGCATGCGGTTGTCAGCGGTTTTCTTTGGTTGTCAATCACAGGTGAGGGCTGTGTATGTGGCAGCGTAGCATGTATGTGGCAGCGTAGCAGTCTGAGCTGTGCCATTGCAGCTTGCTATGTTGTGCATGCGGTTTTGTGTGATGTGTGTATGTGTGCACTTGCTTTTTATGTTATTGTGTGCACGTCCCCTTTAAGTGGTGTTTTCCTTTCCCTGGTGTTGGAAGGGTTAATCTCCTTCCTAGTGTGTGTGTGTGCACTGGGTGTGTCCGACTGTGGGGTGTGGCTTCTTGGCCTATAAAGCCTCACTGCTTTTGCAGGTCTGCAGGTTGCTTCAGCCATGCTTAGCTGAAAGCAGCCTCCTGTCTTTACTACCTGCCAGTAAGAGCCACCCCTGTGGTCATAACCATAATGTCTCATTAAGTTTATTTCTAGTTATGTGTGATGTCTGTTTGATGTTTCCATGTGATTTTGTGCAGCTATAGATCTGGGTCCCTGTGTGGGGATGCGTTTGTTATCTGCACCCTGCTTACACAGGGATCCAGTCAGCAAGGCTGTGGCAGGTAGGTGGAACTCTTTGTTCACCTGCCATATCCATAGAACTGTTTATGTCTCCCCTTTTCCAGCAGCTTGGCCGTTGAGACTCCTGCTCCTCCGTGTCTAGGAGGAGTGGGTTGTCTTACTCAGCTCCTAGTTTAGGGCCATCTTGAGGGCTAGCAGGGACTTCTAGGTTCCGGAGCATGAGCCCTCCTACCATCAAGGTTGGCTCATGTAGCTAGGAGTCAGGGTCAGGTTAGGGATGCCTTTAGGAGGTGACCTGCTCCCTAATCCTGTCTTCATGGCCAAGCAGCCATAACATCACCGGGCTCCACACGGCTGAGGATTTCCCCCATCCTCAGCCGTGACAGTATGACCACAGTCGCTTCTTACGTGGCGCTCCCTCGAAAGAGGGTGAAGCATGTACCGCCGTCTGCGTAAGGGGTACATGCGCGCTCTTCGGAGGGAGAGCGTTCTGGGGGTTTCGCCGCTGACGGCACGGTCTGTGGCTTTTCCCCGCCACTTCCTCACCGTGTTCGTTTGGCGTCCCCTGATATTTTATTACACTTGGTGTTTGTTTGGTATGCGGTATGCATACCTTCGAAAGAGGGTGCAGCATGCAGTGCCATCCCCTTGTGGCCTGCATGCGCGTTCTCCGGAGGGAGAGCGTTCCTGGGGGTTCTCCGTTAACGGCACGGTTGGTGGCTTATTCCCCGCCACCTTACCTTCCGTGTCCGTGTTGGGGATCCCTCGTCCCTCTCCATGTTCCCATCTCTGGTCGTCTGCTGGCAGCACTCCGTAAGTGGTCCGGCTGCGTGCTGGTTAGGAGTGTCTGCTGGCAGCGACTGGAGTGGGGACGTGAGTGGAGAGTCCCCTCGTCCACTCTGTGGTTCCATTCCCGTGTCGCTGGTGCGGGCTGCAGGCCTCGTCGGACTGGCTGTGTTGTGTGCTGGGAGAGGTTGCAGCTGACAGCGACTTCCTGGGAACCATGTCCTGAGAGTGGACGTTCCCTTCTCCTATCCCCTTGTGCGAGTCTCTCACCAGTTTCCTTCTTTTGGTGGGGGGGCTTTGAGGGGTGGGAGTGTCACGGCCATGGCTATGACCGTGACTCCTGAACCGCATGCGGTTGTCAGCGGTTTTCTTTGGTTGTCAATCACAGGTGAGGGCTGTGGTATTTGCCTCACCTGTGGTTGCCGCTGGCAACAGTATGTATGTGGCAGCGTAGCAGTCTGAGCTGTGCCATTGCAGCTTGCTATGTTGTGCATGCGGTTTTGTGTGATGTGTGTATGTGTGCACTTGCTTTTTATGTTATTGTGTGCACGTCCCCTTTAAGTGGTGTTTTCCCTTCCCTGGTGTTGGAAGGGTTAATCTCCTTCCTAGTGTGTGTGTGCACTGGGTGTGTCCGACTGTGGGGTGTGGCTTCTTGGCCTATAAAGCCTCACTGCTTTTGCAGGTCTGCAGGTTGCTTCAGCCATGCTTAGCTGAAAGCAGCCTCCTGTCTTTACTACCTGCCAGTAAGAGCCACCCCTGTGGTCATAACCATAATGTCTCATTAAGTTTATTTTTAGTTAAGTGTGATGCCCGTTTGATGTTTTACATGTGATTTTGTGCAGCTATGGATCTGGGTCCCTGTGTGGGGATGCGTTTGTTATCTGCACCCTGCTACACAGGGATCCAGTCAGCAAGGCTGTGGCAGGTAGGTGGAACTCTTTGTTCACCTGCCATATCCATAGAACTGTTTATGTCTCCCCTTTTCCAGCAGCTTGGCCGTTGAGACTCCTGCTCCTCCGTGTCTAGGAGGAGTGGGTTGTCTTACTCAGCTCCTAGTTCAGGGCCATCTTGAGGGCTAGCAGGGACTTCTAGGTTCCGGAGCATGAGCCCTCCTACCATCAAGGTTGGCTCATGTAGCTAGGAGTCAGGGTCAGGTTAGGGATGCATTTAGGAGGTGACCTGCTCCCTAATCCTGTCTTCATGGCCAAGCAGCCATAACATCACCAGGCTCCACACGGCTGAGGATTTCCCCCATCCTCAGCCGTGACACAAGGACTTTGGCCCACTGTCGGTTTCCCTCAATGCTAAGAACTGTAGAGGTGATAGTTCCATGTGGATAATCCCTTTTGACCTGTCTGAATATAGAGACATCCTAGGATAGGTTCACATCACCGTTTAGTTTTCCGTTCTTCTGATTCATCAGAAAAACAGACCAAAGGAATGGATTCTTTATTTTGACTATTGTTGTAAAAATAGTAACGTAGGCTGAAAAAAGACATACAGTACATCCATCCAGCTTGGCCTGTTATCCTGAAACGTTTACCAAAGGAAGGCTTCTCCATGTAGTCAGGCCAACGTTATTTTTGACAAGAGGAGAAGTACTCCGCGAAGGACTTTGTCCCCGGCAAAATAACAGATCTCATAGGGAAATGGCTAAAACTGATGCAAAGCAAGCACAACAGCTTAAATAACGGATCCATATATTTTTTCTGTTCCTCTGATGAATCAGAAGAATGTAAAACTAAACGGTGATGTAAAGCTAGCCGTACAGGGGAATCCCCACTTAGGAGAAATTAAAGAGGCTCTAAAGCTCTGCTGATATAATTAGTGTTAAGCAAAGAGAACCATTTGAAGCCGAATTCAGTCCAAAGTTTAGGAAAACTTTGATTTGCAAAGAATCTGAATTTTCACGTGCTTTATGGTAACGAATCAGGTTTTCCTAAAATGGAAGCTGCACGTGTTACAATGTGCCCGGGAACGCAAAATCACCCATAATGCCTTGCAGCCAGCCAATCCACAGATTGCCATCCCCTGTGACAGCCCTATAAGACCATCATCCCACATGGTCTCTGCCATTGTCCTGTGAGCTGAGCATAGGGAGAGATGTGGCAAGCGCTCATGCGCTAGGGACAGTGTTGCTGAAAATGATTAATAGAAGAATATTGATGAAGGGAGAGTGCAGGGAGAGTGCAGAGAGACTGCAGGGACAGTGCAGGGAGAATTATTCTGCATCACTTTTATTTATTTATTCTTGCATTTACTTATTTCTACATCATCCATAAACTTACATATGTATTTTAATACCTATAAGATGGGCACCTTTATTATTCCAACCAACAATAGTCAGTCTGCACCCTGTAAGGGGACCAGTTCTTAATGATGACCATCCTCATCTTTTTCTGGCTTTACTTCCTAGAAAAGTCATTAACAAATACAGGTTACAAAGCATGCAATCAAATAAAAGCCCAAGTGTAGTACTGGGCAATGTGAACACCCCTAAACCAAAACCCACTCAGCATGGAATGAATACAACTATACACAAAGAAAAAACGGAGTCTAAAAAGGCTCCAAAAAATAAATAGTCTTTATTAAATATACATATATGACATATTAAAAAGAGACATGATACATCAAAAAATAGAAAGTGCGGTCTACTCCTGAGGAGGATGTTACATGATAGTAATATACATATGAGGGAAGACTATAATGATAATATAATAATTTATAAACTGGGCCTATATGCAGATATATAAATAAATGGATCATATCTATACACATATATATATACAGTCATGTGAAAAAATTAGGACACCCTTTGAAAGCATGTGGTTTTTTGTAACATTTTTAATAAATGGTTATTTCATCTCCGTTTCAACAATACAGAGAGATTAAAGTAATCCAACTAAACAAAGAAAACTGAAGAAAAGTCTTTTCAAGATCTTCTGTAAATGTCATTCTACAAAAATGCCTATTCTAACTGAGGAAAAAGATAGGACACCCTCACATGTATTCCCTCTTAAATTGGCTCAGATCTCACACAGGTATATCACACCAGGTGCACATAATTAGTAGATCGTTACTCTGCATGTTGAATGAGGCTTGCCCTATTTAAACCTCAGACATTTAGTTTGGTGTGCTCCTGACTGTTGAAGTGAGAGTGAGCACCATGGTGAGAGCAAAAGAGCTGTCAGAGGACTTCAGAAAAAAGATTGTAGCAGCCTATGAGTCTGGGAAGGGATTTAAAAAGATCTCAAAAGATTTTGAAATCAGCCATTCCACTGTCCGGAAGATAGTCTACAAGTGGAGGGCTTTCAAAACAACTGCCAACATGCCCAGGACTGGTCGCCCCAGCAAGTTCACCCCAAGAGCAGACCGCAAGATGCTAAAAGAGGTATCCAAAAACCCTAAAGTGTCATCTCGAGAACTACAGCAGGCTCTGGCTACTGTTGATGTAGAAGTACATGCCTCTACAATCAGAAAGAGACTGTACAAGTTTAACTTGCATGGGAGGTGTGCAAGGAGGAAACCTTTGCTTTCCAAGAGAAACATCGAGGCCAGACTGACATTTGCCAGCGATAAAGTTGACAAAGACCAGGACTTCTGGAATAATGTTCTTTGGACAGATGAGTCCAAAATTGAATTATTTGGACACAACAGCAGAGGACATGTTTGGCGTAAACCAAACACAGCATTCCAAGAAAAGAACCTCATACCAACTGTGAAGCATGGAGGTGGAAGTGTCATGGTTTGGGGCTGCTTTGCTGCAGCAGGACCTGGTCAGCTCACCATCATAGAATCCACAATGAATTCTACTGTGTATCAGAAGGTGCTTGAAGAACATGTGAGACCATCAGTTAGAAAATTAAAGCTGAAGCGGAACTGGACCATGCAACATGACAATGACCCAAAACATACTAGTAAATCAACCAAAGATTGGCTGAAAAAGAAGAAATGGAGAGTCCTGGAATGGCCAAGTCAAAGTCCAGATTTGAATCCCATTGAGATGCTGTGGGGTGACTTGAAAAGGGCTGTACGTGCAAGAAACCCCTCAAACATCTCACAGCTGAAAAAGTTCTGCATTGAGGAGTGGGGTAAAATTTCCTCAGACCGATGTCGAAGACTGGTAGATGGCTACAAGAACCGTCTCACTGCAGTTATTTCAGCCAAAGGAGGTAACACTCGCTATTAGGGGCAAGGGTGTCCTATCTTTTTCCTCAGTTAGAATAGGCATTTTTGTAGAATGACATTTACAGAAGATCTTGAAAAGACTTTTCTTCAGTTTTCTTTGTTTAGTCGGATTACTTTAATCTCTCTGTATTGTTGAAACGGAGATGAAATAACCATTTATTAAAAATGTTACAAAAAACCACATGCTTTCAAAGGGTGTCCTAATTTTTTCACATGACTGTATATATATATATATATATATATACAGTACAGACCAAAAGTTTGGACACACCTTCTCATTCAAAGAGTTTTCTTTATTTTCATGACTATGAAGGCATCAAAACTATAAATTAACACATGTGGAATTATATACATAACAAACGAATGTGAAACAACTGAAAATATGTCATATTCTAGGTTCTTCAAAGTAGCCACCTTTTGCTTTGATTACTGCTTTGCACACTCTTGGCATTCTCTTTATGAGCTTCAAGAGGTAGTCCCCTGAAATGGTTTTCACTTCACAGGTGTGCCCTGTCAGGTTTAATAAGTGGGATTTCTTGCCTTATAAATGGGACCATCAGTTGCGTTGAGGAGAAGTCAGGTGGATACACAGCTGTTAGAATTTGTATTATGGCAAGAAAAAAGCAGTTAAGTAAAGAAAAACGAGTGGCCATCATTACTTTAAGAAATGAAGGTCAGTCAGTCAGCCGAAAAATTGGGAAAACTTTGAAAGTAAGGGCTATTTGACCATGAAGGAGAGTGATGGGGTGCTGCGCCAGATGACCTGGCCTCCACAGTCACCGGACCTGAACCCAATCGAGATGGTTTGGGGTGAGCTGGACCGCAGAGTGAAGGCAAAAGGGCCAACAAGTGCTAAGCATCTCTGGGAACTCCTTCAAGACTGTTGGAAGACCATTTCAGGGGACTACCTCTTGAAGCTCATCAAGAGAATACCAAGAGTGTGCAAAGCAGTAATTAAAGCAAAAGATGGCTACTTTGAAGAACCTAGAATATGACATATTTTCAGTTGTTTCACATTTGTTTGTTATGTATATAATTCCACATGTGTTAATTTATAGTTTTGATGCCTTCATAGTCATGAAAATAAAGAAAACTCTTTGAATGAGAAGGTGTGTCCAAACTTTTGGTCTGTACTGTATGTATATATATATATATATATATATATATAGTGTATATAACCACTGTAACCTTAGACAAGAGTGTCAGTATATAAGTAAATGAGTCCTATCTGTACAGATATATATAAAGTGCATATATAAAAATAACGATCTAGACAAACCAATCCCTCATAACAGATATTCCATATACAGTATCACATACCCATAGTGGGTTTTCTCCCACTATGGGTATGGGATATCTGTTATGAGGGATTGGTTTGTCTAGATCTTTATTTTTATATATGCACTATATATATATATATATATATATATATATATATATATATATATAGATAAAGAAAGACACCGCGGCACATCCATTTAGTGAAAAGAGTGAGACCCTTTATTCACCCATGCGACGTTTCGGTCCGCTTGCTGGGACCATTTTCATTGCTTGAAAATGGTCCCAGCAAGCGGACCGAAACGTCGCATGGGTGAATAAAGGGTCTCACTCTTTTCACTAAATGGATGTGCCGCGGTGTCTTTCTTTATCTACACTGTACACCTTGGTAAGGTGTTTCCACTGCTGGCACCCTAACTTCTTATACTGAGGAGTGCTGCCTTGAACTTTCTTTTCTATATATATATATATATATATACAGTACAGACCAAAAGTTTGGACACACCTTCTCATTCAAAGAGTTTTCTTTATTTTTATGACCATGAAGGCATCACAACTATGAATTAACACATGTGGAATTATATACATAACAAACAAGTGTGAAACAACTGAAAATATGTCATATTCTAGGTTCTTCAAAGTAGCCACCTTTTGCTTTGATTACTGCTTTGCACACTCTTGGCATTCTCTTGATGAGCTTCAAGAGGTAGTCCCCTGAAATGGTCTTCCAACAGTCTTGAAGGAGTTCCCAGAGATGCTTAGCACTTGTTGGCCCTTTTGCCTTCACTCTGCGGTCCAGCTCACCCCAAACCATCTCGATTGGGTTCAGGTCCGGTGACTGTGGAGGCCAGGTCATCGGGCGCAGCACCCCATCACTCTCCTTCATGGTCAAATAGCCCTTACTTTCAAATTTTCCCAATTTTTCGGCTGACTGACCTTCATTTCTTAAAGTAAAGATGGCCACTCGTTTTTCTTTACTTAGCTGCTTTTTTCTTGCCATAATACAAATTCTAACAGTCCATTCAGTAGGACTATCAGCTGTGTATCCACCTGACTTTTCCTCAACGCCACTGATGGTCCCAACCCCATTTATAAGGCAAGAAATCCCACTTATTAAACCTGACAGGGCACACCTATGAAGTGAAAACCATTTCAGGGGACTACCTCTTGAAGCTCATCAAGAGAATGCCAAGAGTGTGCAAAGCAGTAATCAAAGCAAAAGGTGGCTACTTTGAAGAACCTAGAATATGACATATTTTCAGTTGTTTCACACTTGTTTGTTATGTATATAATTCCACATGTGTTAATTCATAGTTTTGATGCATTCAGTGTGAATCTCCAATTTTCATAGTCATGAAAATAAAGAAAACTCTTTGAATGATAAGGTGTGTCCAAACTTTTGGTCTGTACTGTGTATATATATATATATTTATATATATATATATATATATATATATATATGTACAGATAGTACTCATTTACTTATATACTGACACTCTTGTCTAAGGTTACAGTGGTTATATACTATATATATATATATATATATATATATATATATATATCTGTACAGATATGATCCATTTATTTATATACCTGCATATAGGTCCGTGACAATAGTGGTTTACCATACCAACCTGGTTTATAAATTATTATATTATCATTATAGTCTTCCCTCATATGTATATTACTATCATGTAACATCCTCCTCAGGAGTAGACCGCACTTTCTATTTTTTGATGTATCATGTCTCTTTTTAATATGTCATATATGTATATATAATATAGACTATTTTTTTTTTGGAGCCTGTTTCTCTTTGTGTATAGTTGTTTTCCAAGAAAGGTCAGCAGGATGCAGAGAGCAGGAGCTGGATGTTCCTGATGATATATTCTCATTGATATTAGATGATGTGGAAAAGGAGTAAAAAGCATATGGCAAAAGAAGGGCTCCCACCTGTAGGCAGGAGATAGCCGGGGTTGAAGAAGTGAGTACAGCCCCTGTTTAAAGATGAATTTAAGGTGCCGCGCAACCATTATCAATGAAGACCAACTATACAGAGCAGTCTTCATTAATAAATGAAAGACAGTTGCGGGCTAATTGGCTGAGCGGTTCTTCACTGCAGAATAGCCGCTCTGTGTGGCCGTACCCTAGGGCAGGGTGGCCTGGGTATACCTGATTTATAGTAATTTGTGATTAATTAATTTTGAACAAATCAAATTTCTTCTTGAACTTCGGTGAAAATGTCAAATAGAATTTTTCAAAACTTCCCTCATCTGTGGTATACCTCCAATGGTTAACTGCAGATTAGACCACTGTATAGACCAGGGGTGATCAAGTACTTTTTTTAAAGGTCCACATACCTGAGTCTGCTGTAGGATGAAGGTCCGAGCTGTAAAACAAAAAAATATATAAGGAGGGACAACACCATTGGCGTGTAGCGCTGCATTATTATTTTATTTTTACAATAATCCATACCTCCAAGCCCACCTAATCTCCTTTCTGCCGACCAAACACTAATAATGTCCTTTCAGTGCCCCCTTACAATAATGATGCCCCTTTAATGCCCGACAGACAGGATGATATCCCTTTAGTGCTCAACAGAGTATGATACCCCTAAATGCACCCTCACAGCAGGGTGATCCCTTAGTGCCCCTGACACATTGCGATGCCTCCTTAGTTCCTCCCCACAGAGTATGAATATCCTAAATGCCCCCTCACAGTAGTAATGCCCTCTCTGTGCCCCTTCACAGTTATAATGCCCTCTTTGTGCCCCCTTCACAGTAATAATCCCCATTGTGCCCCCTTCATAGTAATAATCCCCATTGTGTCCCCTTCATAGTAATAATCCCCATTGTGCCCCCTTCATAGTAATAATCCCCATTGTGCCTCCTTCACTGTAATAATGCCCCTTAATAGTTGCAATGCCCATTGTCCCCCCTTCAAAGTAATACTGCCCATTGTGCCCCCTTCACAGTAATAATGCACATTGTGCCCCTTCACAGTAGTAATGCCCTCTGTGCCCCCTCCATAGTAGAAATCCCCATTGTACCCCCAAAATAGTAGTAATGTTCTCTGTGCTAGTAATGCCTATTGTGCCCTCTTCACAGTAATAATGCCCTCTGTGCTCCTTCATAGTAGTAATAATGCCCTCTGTGGACTGTGCCCCCCATAGTAGAAATGCCCATTGTACCCCCTTCACATTAGCAATGCCCATTGTGCCCCCTCCAGAGTAGAAATTTCCACCACTGTGACCCCCTCCAGAGTAGAAATTTCCACTGTGCCCCCCTCCAGAGTGGAAATGCCCATTGTGCCCCCTCCAGAGTAGAAATGCCCATTGTGATCTCTTCACATTAGCAATGCCCATTGTACCCCCTTCAGAGTAGAAATGCCCATTGTGACCCCTCCAGAGTAGAAATGACCATTGT
This sequence comes from Bufo bufo, assembly GCF_905171765.1. Lineage (NCBI taxonomy): Eukaryota > Metazoa > Chordata > Amphibia > Anura > Bufonidae > Bufo > Bufo bufo. Next base: position 11,946 of record NW_024400910.1, read on the forward strand.
GCTTCCTTCACATTTGCAATGCCCATTGTACCCCCTCCAGAGTAGAAATGCCCATTGTGCCCCCTTCACATTAGCAATGCCCATTGTGCCCCCTCCAGAGTATACATTTCCACTGTGCCCCCCTCCAGAGTAGAAATGCCCATTGTGCCCCCTCCAGAGTAGAAATGCCCATTGTGCCTCCTTCACATTTGCAATGCCCATTGTGCCCCTCAAGAGTAGGAATGCCCATTGTGCCCCCTCTGTGTTAAGAAACAAAAAACAACACAGTAGCTACTCACCTTGTCCCGTTCCTGAAGCTCACAGTCCTCTCTACCCTGCAGACACAGATCGCTCTGCAGCACTGTGTGGGTGGAGCTTAAACAGATTTCTGGGCTGCAGGCTCAACCCACACAGGCTGGCAGCGCGATCCGTGCTGAATGGTGGAGCAGGGAGAAGTCTTCCTGCTTCACCATTCTGTGCGCCACAGGCCTGAAAAAATAGAGGAGCGCGGGGAGCTAAGCGGTGAGTGAAAGGACCCAGCTCTCTGCGCTCCAGCAATGAGTGCTTCCATCTGTATTGATGGAAGCGCTCATTGCTTCTGGACTCTGGCACCCCGAGAGAAGGCACCCGGGTGCATGCAGGGGTCCGGACAGTTGGCAACCGCGGTCCGCCAGTGGAGTACCCCTGGTATAGACTATACAATGGCATCAGTCACCCATAGGATTCCATGTTAAAAAAGTATACAGTATACTTGACTGTATACTGTTGTAAGAAATAGGGTGGCTGACTACATTATTCCATACCTTTTAAAATGGTATACTGACTTGTACTAACCAGAGGCCAAAAGAATACTCTTTTGGCTTCCATCAGGTGAATGGAGCCCTGTAGATACACTGAGTATATGTCATATGCTTTTTCAACATAAATATTAAGCATACAGTGAGCATAGCCTTACTGTGGTGCATTTAACATGACCATGCATTACAATGTTGCTCATTCACCTCAGAGACCACACAAGGCTGTGGTAATTCCAGCAGACTGATGGGGGTCAGAGAAGCCTTAGCTTTCTTCATCACCAGGCAAGCTCATTCTAAAAAGAGTTGTCAACCTCTTCAACTCTAGGGTAGTAAAAGTACAGATAGTAACATAGTAATATAGTCTGTAAGGCTGAAAAAAGACACAAATCCATCTAGATCAGCCTGTTATCCTGCAATATTGATCCAGATGAAGGTCAAATATCCTAATTAGGTAGAAGCCAATTTTCTTCATTTTAGGGGAAAAAAATTCCATACACAATATCAGAAACATAAATGGATTATCCAGGAAGTAAAAAATGATTTCCTTTAATTTCCTCATCTTGTCTTATGATACTAACAGTATTATTATTATTATTATTATTATTATTATTATCTTCTTGGATTTTGGTTGTGCTGCTACTGCTACTGAAGTTGTGTCGCTTTTTCCTGTGTCATGATGACGCAACACCTACATCACATGACTGAATAGTGCAACTTTCCCCCATTTGTGTCGGCTCCTCACTGCAAGGGGCTGATCTAAGGAAATACTATGGTCACCATCTGGAATCACAACCAGCTCAGAAACTGCCACTAGTCTTCCTTAACCACTGTGGTTGGTAGGAAGCTAAGGCTACTACTAGTTTCTTCACCAGAGCCTGTTGCAAGGCCAGATGGAATTGACTGCTAGGGGTACAGGTTACTTGTGTAAGCATGCTAGAAGCAGACCTAACAGAATGAACAGGGTGCAAAAAAAGTAGACTTGGAGTGTCTTAATCAGGAGAGATGGATAGAGACAAATCAGCAAACAAAGGCTTAATCCAGAAACTCGCCACAGTCAGAATACCAGGAGAATCAGTAGAATCCAATCCAGCAGACAAGAGTTTAATCTAGAAAACAAGCCAAGATCAATACACAGAGTAAGGCCTCCTGCACACGAACGTATTTTTTTGCGGTCCGAAAAAGGGTCCCGTTTTTCCGTGATCCGTGACCGTTTTTTCGTCCGTGGGTCTTCCTTGATTTTTGGAGGATCCACGGACATGAAAAAAAAAGTCGTTTTGGTGTCCGCCTGGCCGTGCGGAGCCAAACGGATCCGTCCTGAATTACAATGCAAGTCAATGGGGACGGATCCGTTTGACGTTGACACAATATGGTGCAATTTCAAGCGGATCTGTCCCCCATTGACTTTCAATGTAAAGTCAGGAGTTAATATACCATAGGATCGTAATTTTCTCCAATCCGATGGTATATTTTAACTTGAAGCGTCCCCATCACCATGGGAACGTCTCTATGTTAGAATATACCGTCGGATTTGAGTTACATCGTGAAACTCAAATCCGACAGTATATTCTAACACAGAGGCGTTCCCATGGTGATGGGGACGCTTCAGGTTAGAATATACTAAAATAACTGTGTACATGACTGCCCCCCCCCTGTAGTTAACACATTAGTGGCCAGTGGGCCCCCCCCTGTAGTTAACACATTGGTGGCCAGTGCGGCCGGCCCCCCCTTCCTCCCTTGTAGTTAACACATTAGTGGTCAGTGGGCCCCCCCCTGTAGTTAACACATTGGTGGCCAGTGCGGCCGCCCACCCCCCTCCCCTGTAGCTAACTCGTTGGTGGCCACTGGGCCCCCCTCCCTTCCCTGTAGTTAACTCGTTGGTGGCCAGTGGGCCCCCCTCCCTCCCCTGTAGTTAACTCGTTGGTGGCCAGTGGGCCCTCTCCCCTCCCTCCCCCTCCTAATTAAAATCTCCCCCCCTATCATTGGTGGCAGCGGAGAGTACCGATCGGAGTCCCAGTTTAATCGCTGGGGCTCCGATCGGTAACCATGGCAACCAGGACGCTACTGCTGTCCCGGTTGCCATGGTTACTTAGCAATTTGTAGAACCATTATACTTACCTGCGAGCTGCGATCTCTGCGTCCGGCCGGGAGCTCCTTTTACTGGTAAGTGACAGGTCCGGCCGAGAGCTCCTCCTACTGGTAAGTGACATGACCTGTCACTTACCAGTAGGAGGAGCTCCCGACCGGACGCAGACATCGCAGCTCGCAGGTAAGTATAATGGTTCTACAAATTGCTAAGTAACCATGGCAACCGGGACTGCAGTAGCGTCCTGGTTGCCATGGTTACCGATCGGAGCCCCAGCGATTAAACTGGGACTCCGATCGGTACACTCCGCTGCCACCAATGATAGGGGGGAGATTTTAATTAGGATGGGGAGGGAGGGGAGAAGGCCCACTGGCCACCAAAGAGTTAACTACAGGGGAGGGAGGGGGGCCGGCCGCACTGGCCACCAATGAGTTAACAACAGGGGAGGGAGGGGGGCCCACTGGCCACCAACGAGTTAACTACAGGGGAGGGAGGGGGGCCCACTGCCCACCAACGAGTTAACTACAGGGGAGGGGGGGGCGGCTGCACTGGCCACCAATGTGTTAACTACAGGGGGGGCCCACTGGCCACTAATGTGTTAACTACAAGGGAGGGAGGGGGTGGGGGCGGCCGCACTGGCCACCAATGTGTTAACTACAGGGGGGGCCCACTGGCCACTAATGTGTTAACTACAGGGGGGGCCTGGCAGCACCTGCCAGGCAGCAGGGGGCAGTCATGTACACAGTTTTTTTAGTATATTCTAACCTGAAGCGTCCCCATCACCATGGGGACGCCTCTGCGTTAGAATATACTGTCGGTTCTGAGTTTTCACGAAGTGAAAACTCAGCTATGAAAAAGCTTTTATGCAGATGTATCTTCGGATCCGTCTGTATAAAAAGTAACCTATGGCCACGGATCACGGACACGGATGCCAATCTTGTGTGCATCCGTGTTCTTTCACGGACCCATTGACTTGAATGGGTCCGTGAACCGTTGGCCGTGAAAAAAATAGGACAGGTCCTATTTTTTTCACGGCCAGGAAACACGGATCACGGATGCGGCTGCAAAACGGTGCATCTTCCGATTTTTCCACGGACCCATTGAAAGTCAATGGGTCCGCAAAAAAAAAATGGAAAACGGCACAACGGCCACGGATGCACACAACGGTCGTGTGCATGAGGCCTAATAAGTACAAACAGTGCCAGAACGCTTTATGGAATCAAAGGCAATCACAATTACTGACAAGTGGTCTTAAATCCACTACCTAGCTCTGGTATTGGGTGCTGAGTCAGGAACATGATTGGCTGGGCTTCTAGCTTCACACTCCAAGCACAGCCAAGAACAGTATGTTCTATTTTAGTCTGGCAACCCCTTGTGGTCATGTGACTGCTGTCCTCACTGTCTCTAAGCCACCTGCTAGGCCTCTAGTCAGTAGTTCAGCGGTAGCACAGACAGCATAACAGGATACACAAGGCAAAAATTGGTACATGTGGCTGCAATAGGTAGTGGACACATATGATTAATAGTTTTTTGCGGGCTCCCTGGATAACCCCATTAAGTAAGGAATATACATGTCGAAATTTATCTCACGGATGTGTCCTTCCTTAACTCTCCTCTTGGCTTTACATATCTTGGGATGTGTGGTACGGAATGACCAGTTTAAAAACTGTGGATTTCCAAAACCCATCAAGTATGCCTCCTTGAGGAGTCGGCGGGTTGGGAAAGTAAAATCCATGTCCAATATCTCCGGGTTTGGCAGCTGTGGTTGAATTTAATGCAGTTGAGAGTCTGAATGCTACTTGCATGCCCTACTTCCTCTTCTTAACCTTTTATTACATCCTTATTGCATCATTTGTGCCTTTGGTCACTCTTTC
>NW_024400911.1:0-16607 GCF_905171765.1 Bufo bufo
AAAAAAGGGGAAAAAAGATAAACTGATGTTCAGAGATCCCTTATTGTAAGTGGTCAAAGGCGTCATCCCATGTCTGCCAGATCTTTGTAAATCTATCAACTGAGTTAGTAGTAATGCATGCAGTTAAATATTCCATTTTCCTAACTTCCCCCACACTGTGTATGAGGTCCAGTCGGGTAGGCCGCGTCTGTCCTCAACCAAAACCCCGCAATTAGGCGCCTAGCCGCCGTTAACACCTGAAGGACTAGAAGCAGGAATTGTTTCTTTAACGTCATTCTTGGCATATTCAATAAGTAAAAAAGAGGTGTAAAAGGAAAATGAATTGCGAGGAGTTGAAGAAAAACCGATCCTCCATTCTCCAAAAGGGTACAATCACAGGACATTCCCAATAAATGTGAAGGTGAGTCCCCCTGATATCTCGGCTAAAGTGTTTTAATAGCTGTGGTGTATGATACCAAAACATAAGCACTTTATATGTGTTTTCCCTATATGTAACACATGAAGGACTTCGCTGCTCGTTCCCATATCCGTTTCCATTCTGCATGTGCTATAGGATGGCCTAGAATTGTTTCCCATTTAGTCATATAGGAATGAGTAACAGAGGAGGATGATAGGATAAGAAAATATCTGAGATGAGACCCCGCGTTGTAACCGTCATCTTACATAGTTTCTCAAATGGGTGTAGGGGTTGACACCTTCATTGAGTGAAAGAGGTCCGAAAAAAATGGCATATCTGCACATATTGAAACCTAGAAGACTCCGGCAATTGATGCAAGGATCGTACCTCATCAAATGATAAAAAACCCAGAGACCTATAGTTTACAACATCCGCAATCTGAACAGTTTCTTAGGAAACCATGTTTTAAGAAAGGCTGTGTGAATTCCCAACGCAAATAATGGATTAGACAGAAAGGAGATCATAGAAGATTTTTCCGACGCAAGTGAAAACAGTCTGTTACATCTCAACCATATGTTACAGGTAAAAGACATGGGGCCTAATAGCTCAGGTCTAAGTGAAGGTTGCAGGGAGTACCAATGAGTGAATTCGGATGTACAGGAGCTATCCACAACTTCTCTATCTCCATCCATCTGGAGTACGCATATAAGTTGGACCATGCTGGTAGTCTTCTAACGTGTGTAGCCCAGTAATATTTTTTAATATCTGGAACTGCCAGCCCTCCTTGAGTTTTAGGTGACATTAAAATTGAGCAAGCTATGCGATGCCTCTTTTCCATTCCAGATGAACCTGAGTATACACGATTGAAAATCACGCAGCTCCTTCTCAGGAACAGGAATTGGGAGAGTTTCAAACAAATACAGTAATTTAGGCAAAATTCATCTTGACTGATGCTATACGGCCCAATAAGGAAATTGGAAAAGGCATCCATTTAATCAGCAAGGCTTTAAGTTCTCGGAACGTAGATGGAAAATTTTGAGTGTACAACGAGGAATAAGTAGAGGTTAAATTTACCCCCAAATACCTCAGGGACGTTTCCGTCCATTGAAAGTGAAAGTTAGATTTTAAGGTGGTCAAACTATCAGGAGGTAGGTTAAGGGGGAGAGCCTCCGTTTTTGTGGCATTAATTTTATAACCAGATAATCTACCATAAGTCTCTAGTAATTTAAAAAGGTTGGGGAGCGAAATATGCAAGTCAGTTAATGTTAGCAGAATATCATCAGCGAATAGTGAAAGTTTGAATTCAACTGCATTCACTTTAATCCATGGATATCAGGGTGAGAACGTATGGCCGCCGCCAGGGGTTCTATGCATAGAACGAAAAGCAAAGGGGATAGCGGACATCCTTGGCGCGTACCATTTTTTATAGGGAAAGACAAGGAATGAGCATGTTTCATTTTCACCGTCGCTGTAGGTTGGGCATATAGAACATGGAGGGCTGTAAGGAAGGGGCCTCTCAAACCAAAAGCCTCCATGGCAGAGAACATAAAAGGCCATCCTAAGCGATCAAACGCTTTCTCCGCGTCAAGACTTAGCAACAAAGCCGAGTCTCTGCGCCTATTCGTGATGTCAATTAGATCAATGGTCCGCCTTGTATTATCTCCGCCTTGTCGGTCTCGGACAAAGCCCACTTGATCCTTATGGATCAGTTGGGGTAACCAGTCTGAGAGTCGGTTAGCCAAGTTTTCGTGAAAATTTTCAAATCCGAATTAAGAAGTGCAATGGGCCTGTAATTTCCACATTCTAGGGGATCTTTACCTGGTTTAGGTATTAAAGTTATATAGGAGTGTGACATTGAAGTGGGTATTGGGGACCCTTGTAAAAAGGAGTTGAACAATAGTGTCATATGCGGCAGAAGAATGTCGGAAAATGTTGCGTAATAAATGTATGATAGACCATCTGGCCCAGGGGCTTTATTATTGGGCAGTTGTTTCAGTACCTCCTGCAATTCCTCTACAGTAATAGGAGCGTTCAATGAGGCAAGAGCTTCTCCAGACAGCTGAGGAAGATTGCATTTAGAAAGAAAGGAATCCAGGAGGAGCCGACTTCGCCCCGGGTCAGGTGGGAGTTGTTGGGGATAGAGTAAAGCGTCTTGGAATAGTCCTGGAATAAGTTGGAGATGACCTCTGGATCATATACTATTGCACCATCACTTCGCCTCATAGCAGTCGGAGTGTTTATAGTGCTAGACTCCCGAAGCTGTCGAGCCAAGAGGGTGTGTGGTTTGTTCCCCCACATATAAAATCTTTGTCGCGAGTAAGTAACTTTTTCTCAGTTTTATAAAACATTAGTTCCTTCAATCTGGCACGCAGAATAATAATGCGTCTAAGCAAAGGTCGTGAGCATCGGGATTCTAGCATTCTGTCTAAGTCCTTCAGCTGTGAGGTGATAACGCGCTGTTGCATAGTACGATCTTTTTTTAATCGAGACCCCATAGCTATACATGTGCCTCTGAAGACTGCCTTGTGGGCTTCCCATATCATAGATATAGGGGGACCAGAGGACTGGTTTAAGGTAAAGTATTCTGTAAGGCCCTCACGTAGCTCCTGTCTAAGCGGCAGCTGGTGTAAAAAGGACTCATTAAGCCGCCAATGGCAAAGTCTAGAGTGGTAACCTGAAGTTTTAATGTCAATTGAAACTGGTGCATGATCAGACCAAGATATAGGCCCTATGTCAGCATCTGCAAGCATCCTTAAAATTGGGACATTACCAAAAAAGTAGTCTATACGGGAATGCGTATTATGTGGATGTGAGAAGAAAGAAAATGTTTTTGCAGTGGGATAGTTAATTCTCCACAGGTCATATAATTCGAATTTTCTAATAAGACGCCTAAAAAGACGTGAGTTTCGACATTGATCTCTAGTGGGCGGTCTATTCTGAAGGGTTAATCTATCTAAGCGTTCGGAAAAGGAGAGATTAAAGTCTCCTCCTATTAGTAGTGCAGCTGGGAGCAACTTAGATAATTTCAAAAACACCTTATTAAGAAAAGGGATTTGAGCAGCATTCGGAGCGTATAGATTGCACAATACATGTGGGCTACCATTGAGTGTGGCTTTTAGTATAATATACCTGCCAGCAGGGTCAATAATAGCGTCTTCCACCTGTAAGGGGCAGTCAGCAGATATGAGAATGGCAACACCTGCCGTCTTCCTCCCAGAGGTAGCAGAATATATACGAGGGAATAAATATTGCGCAAACTTGAAAGAGCCCTGGTGATCAAAGTGGGTCTCCTGAAGAAAAACTATGTCAGCTTTTTGAGACTTGCACTCAGTGAGTGCCAAGCGTCTCTTCACATTAGAGTTAAGGCCTTTTACATTAAGTGAGACATACTTAATCATTTTCAAAACATGGGATAAATGTACTTGCTATGCGGCTGCCATAGATCCTCCTCAAGGACAACGCCATAGATGAAAACACTTTAATGCGTTCAGTCGTTTGTGGGTTGGAATCTAAAGACCTGAATATAGAAAACATTGAAAAAAGACACAAAGGGGAAGGGGGGGAGACATAAGACCATACAAACATTAAAGATACACCATACAGTATCAGAACATTGGGTGCTGTCACCCAGATACAGATCAGTAAGTAGCAACTAATAATAATAATATCAGCAAACTGCGATCCCTCCATCCCAGCCAACAAAAGCTGGAGGGAGAGGGTGAAACTACTGGTCTGCTTAGTGGAAGCATGACTGGACTGGCACAGGATGGGCCAGGTTTCAAAGCCTATTAGAACTTGAAGGAACCAAAGAATTGAACAATAAACCAATTCTACTATCATAGGACCTTAAACAAAGAACCATAAGGACGTCGCCTCTCGGCGAGTAAAAACATTAGGAGATATAAATTGAGCAAATGTCCATGCAGCAATCATGGGAGATCATCTTGTGGCTCACGTGAAGGGGTCCCTCCAGCAGGGGACGATCTTCTTCTCTTTTGTCTGGTAGGTTGCCAAATTGGACCCAGGGCAGGCTGTGGCTCCGGTAGTTCCCAATCTGTGATGGATGGAATCTCAATGCCCAAAGCAGCACAAAAATCAGGGAGGTCTGCATGTTGACGCAAGATGGAGGACCTGACATTTTTCGTGACTATTAGTGCAAACGGGAACCCCCATCTATAGGGCGTCTTCTTTTCCTTCAGCAGTTGCAATAAGGGTTGTAAAACTTCTTTTCTGAAGTGTCCACCAAGATAGATCTTGGTACAAATGAACAGAAGTGCCATGAAAGTCAATGGAGCGTAATTCCCTGGCTTTGGACATAATGTTTTCCTTCGTCTGGAAATCATGCACACAGCAGATGACGTCTCTGGGCTGCGAGGAAGAGGACTTAGGCCGCAATGCTCTGTGAGCTCGGTCTAACTTGATAAGCTGGGGTGATTGAGTGCCTAATAAAGCATTAAAAAGCTCAGATAATATTTCCTGCAGATTTTCTTCAGCAGTGGCTTCAGGCAAACCCCGCACACAAATGTTATTTCTGCGTCCTCTGTTATCCAGGTCTTCTAGATGACGTGCATTGTCCCTGATGACTTGGATTGAGAGGCAATAACAGACTGTAAATGTGCAACACTTCTACGGGTGTCATCATGGTCTATTTCAATAGTGTCCATGCGGTCTGCTAGGTGCTTCAGATCCTGCCTTAAAGATGAGATTTCAGATTTGCAGGCATTTCTGACTTCTGAGACCAGCATTTTAAAATCTTCCTTGGTAGGCAAATGCTGTAAAGTTTGCTGAAGTATTGCGGAGCCCTGGTTGCAGAGAGTCTTCCTCTCCCTCGTCCACATATTCATTCTTTGCTCCCAAGTAGCAGCTTCTCCTCCCTCTCCCCTTCTATGAGGCATTTGGCTAGGGGATCATCAGAAGATTCGGCCCAGTCTCGCCGCTTCTGGGACGGAGTGGCCATTTGCTTAGCCTGCTTAACTGCTGATTTTGGCGGCATAATGGCGGCAGTGTCTCCCGCTGAATATAACCCCTCTCTCTCTCCTGTGGGATTTAGCTGTACCCCCTCAGCGCTGCTGGATAGGAAAGTCCTTGCTACTGGGGACAGGGAGGAGGTAGGAAGCCGTAAGGCTGACTTGCAGCTTGTACCTGATGGCAGCTGTGCGCGCGTCTCCTCACTCCTACACGCGTCGGAGGCCTGAGATGGAAGCAGGCCGCAGCCAGACGGGACCGTGTGGAGTGGACGGCTCAGGTAGGAATCAAGCGTCGTATTCACCCAGGCGAACGATCGGGATGAGCTGGAGGGCTTGACCGGCAATTTTTTCCCCATGTCTGCGCTGGCGTGGCAGGAGAATCTCCTTTAGCAGCTAATGGCGGCGGAGCTCTGTCTTCACGCGGCCATTCCTGAAGACGTCCAGGCCACGCCCCCGCCTTCACATTCTTAACCCCAGGGCGGAACGTGACAACAAAATTAAACCTTGAAAAGAACAAAGACCATCTGGCCTGTCTCGGGTTCAGACGCTTGGCTGACTCCAAGTAGGCCAGATTCTTATGGTCAGTAAACACGGTAATAGGGTGTCTGGCTCCCTCTAGCCAATGGCGCCATTCCTCAAAAGCTAACTTGATGGCCAACAACTATCTCCCACATCGTAATTTCTCTATGCGGAGGAGAGTATCTTCGAGAAAAAGGCAGACGGTCGCCATTTGGCAGGAGAGGGACCCTGAGACAAGAACGCACCCACACCCACCTCAGAAGCATCAACCTCAACTATGAAGGGTAGAGAAATATCAGGTTGTATCAAGATGGGAGCGGGAGCAAAACTCTCCTTGATATTAGAAAAGGCCTTACGCGCCTCTACCGACCAGGAGGAAAAATCTACCCCCTTTCTAGTCATATCAGTGAGTGGTTTAACAACAGAGGAATAATTCAAAATAAACTTCCTGTAATAATTGGCAAAACCCAGAAAACGCATCAGCGCCTTCTGATTCTCAGGAAGCTCCCACTCAAGCACAGCGCGGACCTTCTCGGGGTCCATGCGAAAACCAGAAGTGGAGAGAAGAAACCCCAGAAATTGAATTTCTGGAACCGCAAACACACATTTTTCCAGTTTAGCGTACAATTTATTCTCCCGCAGGATGAGCAAGACCTGACGTAAATGTTCCTTATGAGTTTTGAAATCAGGAGAAAAAATTAAAATGTCATCCAGATACACTAATACAAATTTCCCCATTAAATGATAAAAAATGCTGAAAAAACGGCTGGAGCATTATCAAACCAAAAGGCATAACCAAATTCTCAAAATGGCCCTCAGGGGTATTGAAGGCCGTCTTCCATTCGTCTCTTCTCTTTTTTTTTTTTAATTAACAATTTTTATTGTTTTTCATTTTCAAAAATTAAACACTGACTAGTACATCATATGAAGGATTTCATACAAAAAGATGACATGCAGTAGGATAACATAACTACATATAGCCGTTAAGTAGTGTTATGAGATACAAAGGAAGGCTTGTTAGGCCACATACATCTTGAATAAATGAGTCTGCACCTTCAAATGGAAAAACGAATAAACAAATAAATCCAAACATTGAAGTGAGGAGCAAAGAGATGACAGGTATATTGCGACATAAATAAGATGTAAGGTGAAGGGGACCCAGTTTCAATTAAACCAGGGATTGAGGACCCTGAACCGCTGGGAAAAAGGGGGGGATAGAAGACGGTCAGGAGAAGTTTCTATAAGCTCTCCAAGGGGACCAAATACGAAGGAAAGTGGGTCTAGATCGTAACTCCCAGTGTGAAATCTCCTCTAATCTGTAAATCTGGTCCACCCTATTAATCCAATGGTCAATGCTTGGTACTTCCGAGGACAGCCAGAGGGTAGGAAGCAGTAGTCTAGCTGCTGCTACTAGGAGAGAAATGAGCGAGGATTTTGATGAGCCTACTCCCTCTAAACCCAGTGTTAATAGAGTAAGATCCGGAGTACAGGGGAGAGAAGTCTGACAGATCTGGTTGCACTTAGAGATTATATTATGCCACCACGAGTTGATTGGCTCACATGACCACCAGATGTGCAAGAAGGAGCCTCTAACTCTGTTACACCTCCAGCAGGTATCTGAGGCAGTGGAGCCATAAAGACACGTCTTATCTGGAGTCCTGTACCTCTCATAAGGATTTTGTAACTATTCTCCTGGATGCGTACACATCTCGATATTCTATGTGGAGAAATCAAGGATTTAGTTATCTCGGAAGGTGAGAAAGTCCTTTGAAGATCTTTTTCCCAGAGACCAATTATAGCAGGTTTAAGAGTTGGAGGGGGGGATATTAGGCGTTTGTATATTGTGGAATGGTTTTGCGTGGATATGTCTTGCTACTTATTATTTCTTCAAACCAGCTGGAGACACCGGGTGGGGGTGTTTTCTTATTGAGAAGGAGGGATTCTGTTTTAAGAAAGTGTAAGAGGAAAGGTTGAGAGCCTTTATATCCAATACTTTAAAGAGTTCAGGTCAGATAGTATACAACCATCTTGATCCAAGATCCGTATGATCGCAATCTCAGAGGATCTCAGAGCAAGGGGGCAGCTATCCCTCAGATCCTTAGGAGCCAGATTGATTATATCTTTTATCTGTAGTAGGGGGGAGGGCAGAGTTAAGATCCCAGTGGTGGACGAGAAATTCTTCCAGACTTTTAAGGTATTTCTAACAAGGGGATTGGGGATAGTGCTTAGTATAGGAGGTGATCTGTCAGCCAGCAGAAGTGCTCTAGTAGAGGAGGTTAAAAGGGCATTCTCCAGAATAAGCCAAGATTTGTGAGATGGATTTCTAATCCAGTCTATGACTCTAGAGAGTTGAATGGCTTTCATGTATGTCTCTGGATCTGGGAGTCCAATTCCCCCTTTGGCTTTAGGCCTAGTTAGGGTATTGAAAGCGATACGGGGATGCTTGCCTTGCCAGATAAATTTGCGTATTCGTTTATTTAAGGAGGTGAGGTAAGATTTGGGGATTTCAATGGGTAGCACTTGCATCAGGTAAGTAAGTCTGGGCAATACTAGGGACATTAGTATATTTTTCCTCCCAAACCAAGAAAGGTACGGAAAGTCTAATGACTCCAATTGAGTCTGAATGGAAGCTAGGAGGGGTTTATAATTTAGATGGAACAAGTTTGACAAGTGGGGGGAGATCTTTATTCCTAAATATGTTAATTGTTGAGTTTGCCAATTGAATGGGGAATTTGCCTGAAGGGATAAGAGATTTGGAGAAGATAGGCCAATATGTAGAATTTGGGACTTTGAGGGGTTAACTTTGAAGTTAGATAAAGAGCCAAACAGAGTGAGTTTCGAGACTATTTTGGACATGGATTTAAGGGGGTTTGTAGTTAAAATCAGCAGATCATCTGCGAAAGCAGCCAACTTAATTTGTGATTACCTAACCTCAAACCATCAATCTCCCTGTCCTGTCTGAGAGATTGCAGCAGTGACTCCATCACAAGGACAAATACAAGAGGCGACAGTGGGCAGCCCTGCCTTGTGCCGTTTCTAATTGGGAAGTGGGAGGACATAAGGCCATTGACTGACACGGATGCCGAAGAGTGCGTATACATAGAGAACATTGCATTTATGAACTGGTCAGGAATCTGAAATTTTAAAAGGGCTTTCTTAATATATGTCCACCCTATCAAATGCTTTTTCGGCATCCGTGCCAATCATGACTAGGGGGGTATTTTTATGAGTGGCATAGTAAAGAGCGTCCAATATCTTAGTAGTATTGTCCTTCCCTTCACGTCCCTTAACAAAGCCTACCTGATCGGTGTGGATCAATTCAGGAAGAAGGTTCTGCAATCTTGTGGCCAGCATTTTCGCTAGTAGCTTAAGGTCTACATTAAGCAGGGAAATGGGTCTATAGTTAGAGCAGGAAGTGGGGTCTTTGCCGTCTTTAGGGATAATTGTAATTGAGGCTTTCGTCATTTCTGCAGAGAGTGAATGACCAGTTAGTGAGCTATTACAGATAGGGAGAAGGAATGGTAAAAGTAAGTCTTGGAAGGTTGCATAATAAGAGATGGGCAGGCCATCAGGGCCAGGGCTCTTTCCTTTGGGGGTCGATTTAATAGCAGTCCTCAGTTCTAAAGAGGTGAAAGGTTTAGACAGCAGTTCCTGTTGTGATGGTGTTAGTGAAGGGAGGTTAAGAGTGTCTAGGAAGGATTCAATATTGGCCTCTCTGTCTAGGGAAGGATTTGGAAGGTTGGAGAGTGGGAGATTGTATAGGGACTCATAAAAAGCCCTAAATTATTCCGCAATTTCCTCCGCTTTAAACAGATGAATGCCCTGGGGAGATTTGATGCATTGCACATAACGGGAGTCTCTTCTTTGTTTTTTCTGCGCATCATGTATTTCGAGGCTTTATTACCATGTGCGAAAGTTTTTTGTTGAGCAGACAGAAAGAACTTAGCTGAACATTCGTTCAGAAGGTTTTTTAGTTGTGATCTGAGGGAGGAGAGTTCCGAAAGATGGCTCTCAAGTAGGGATTTTTTATGGATTTTTTCTACGTCGTGTATTTTTGTTAATAAGATGTTGAGCTTTTTTTTCTGACTCCTTTTTAATGAAAGAGCATAGACTAATCAATCTGCCTCTGATGTACGGTTTGTGGGCATCCCAGAGAATCTGGGGGAAACCTCAGGGGTATTATTAAGTAAGAAATATTCCTCTATAAAGGAAGCTATTTGAGGTTTATATTTAGTGTTGCTCAAAAGGGATTCATTAAGTCTCCAAGTAAAATGTCTGTCAGACCTGAGGTCTGGACGCATGGTGCAGTAAATGGGGGAATGATCGGACAAAGTAATGTCACCTATAGTGGAGAATGAGCAGAATTGGAGTTTTTCTTTTGGAAGAAGGATGTAGTCTATCCTACTATAAGAGACATTTGCTAAAGAATAGAAGGAATAGTCTACTGTCTCGGGATTTAGGCAGCGCCAAATATCTACCATCCCCAGGCTATAGAGCTTATTGTGAAACAACCTAAGGGCTTTCATTGATACAGGGGATTTCCCTGATGAAGTGTCCACAAGAGGGTTAGGAGCCAGATTAAAGTCCCCTGCTATAATCAAGAAGCCCTCCCTATGGGACTCCACTAAAGAAAGCGTGTCAATGAGCCAATTAACCTGTTCTGAGTTGGGGGCGTAAATGTTCACGAACGTGTATAATGTTTGTCCCAGCAAACCCTTTACTATTAGGAATCTGCCCTCTGGATCCTGCAGGTGGGATTTGTATTGAAAAGGAAGATTCCTGTGAAAGCCAATACTAACGCCCCTCGAGGCAGCACCTCCCACTCCACAGTGATACCAGTTAGGGAATTTAGAGTGGGTGAGGTTAGGGTATTTATCATGCTTAAAGTGGGTTTCTTGAAGAAAAACCACTGAGCATTTTTCCTTATTTAGCATAGATAGGATCTGACATCTCTTAGAGGGGGATCTCAGTCCTTTAACGTTATAAGAAACGAGTTTAATGTCAGCCATCTAAAGGTCTATGTGAGGGGGAAGCGCTATTTTCGGAAACAATTCCGGAGAAGGGCTGAATTACCTGCAGAGGGATAAAGAGAAAGGTGCTACCTCGAGGGGGTCATCCCACGTCCAGTTCCCGCACACAATACAGAGAAACCTCACAATCTGCGTCAGCACCAGGCCGTGTATTGAAAGAGTCACCTTTGAAGCTTTTAAGTACCTGTCAAAACAGTAAAAGTAAAAAACAAAGAACATAACAGATAACAGTAACCAAGTATAATTACTTAGTTGTAGAGTATACTGGAGCTTAATAAATGTAGTACCTCGATTGGGTAACATAAAGAAGGGGGGAGAAGGTAAAATTACCTAATTGGAGCGATACCCTCTGAGGAGTGAATGATACCGAAGGAAGATGATAATTAACCACCTCCGGACCGCCGTACGCAGCGACGCGTCCTGGAGGTGGTTGATTGATTCCCACTGGACGCGCCGGCGCGTCCTCTCGCGAGACGCGAGATTTCCTGTGAACACGCGCACACAGGCGCGCGCGCTCACAGGAACGGAAGGTAAGAGAGTGGATCTCCAGCCTGCCAGCGGCGATCGTTCGCTGGCAGGCTGGAGATGTGATTTTTTTAACCTCTAACAGGTATATTAGACGCTGTTTTGATAACAGCGTCTAATATACCTGCTACCTGGTCCTCTGGTGGTCCCCTTTGTTTGGATCGACCACCAGAGGACACAGGTAGCTCAGTAATATGTTGCACCAAGCACCACTACACTACACCCCCCCCGTCACTTATTAACCCCTTATTCACCCTTGATCACCCTTGATCCCCTGATCACCCCATATAGACTCCCTGATCACCCCCTGTCATTGATTACCCCCCTGTCATTGAACCCCCCTGTAAAGCTCCATTTAGACGTCCGCATGATTTTTACGGATCCACTGATAGATAGATCGGATCCGCAAAACGCATACGGACGTCTGAATGGAGCCTTACAGGGCGTGATCAATGACTGTGGTGATCACCCCATATAGACTCCCTGATCACCCCCCTGTCATTGATTACCCCCCTGTCATTGATCACACCCCTGTAAAGCTCCATTCAGACGTCGCATGATTTTTACGGATCCACTGATAGATGGATAGGATCCGCAAAACGCATACGGACGTCTGAATGGAGCCTTACAGGGGCGTGATCAATGACTGTGGTGATCACCCCATATAGACTCCCTGATCACCCCCCTGTCATTGATTACCCCCCTGTCATTGATCACACCCCTGTAAAGCTCCATTCAGACGTCCGCATGATTTTTACGGATCCACTGATAGATGGATCGGATCCGCAAAACGCATACGGACGTCTGAATGGAGCCTTACAGGGGCGTGATCAATGACTGTGGTGATCACCCCATATAGACTCCCTGATCACCCCCCTGTCATTGATTACCCCCCTGTCATTGATCACACCCCTGTAAAGCTCCATTCAGACGTCCGCATGATTTTTACGGATCCACTGATAGATGGATCGGATCCGCAAAAACGCATACAGACGTCTGAATGGAGCCTTACAGGGGCGTGATCAATGACTGTGGTGATCACCCCATATAGACTCTCTGATCACCCCCCTGTCATTGATCACCCCCTGTCATTGATCACCCCCTGTAAGGCTCCATTCAGAAATTTTTTTGGCCCAAGTTAGCGAAATTATATATTTTTTTCTTACAAAGTCTCATATTCCACTAACTTGTGTCAAAAAATAAAATCTCACATGAACTCGCCATACCCCTGACGGAATCCAAATGCGTAAAAATTTTTTAGACATTTATATTCCAGACTTCTTCTCACGCTTTAGGGTCCCTAGAATGCCAGGGCAGTATAAATACCCCACATGTGACCCCATTTCAGAAAGAAGACACCCCAAGGTATTCCGTGAGGGGCATATTGAGTCCATGAAAGATTGAAATTTTTGTCCCAAGTTAGCGGAAAGGGAGACTTTGTGAGAAAAAAATTAAAAATATCAATTTCTGCTAACTTGTGCCAAAAAAAAAAAAATTCTATGAACTCGCCATGCCCCTCATGGAATACCTGGGGGTGTCTTCTTTCCGAAATGGGGTCACATGTGGGGTATTTATACTGCCCTGGCATTCTAGGGGCCCTAAAGCGTGAGAAGAAGTCTGGAATATAAATGTCTAAAAATGCCCTCATAAAATGAATGTGGGCCCCTTTGCGCATCTAGGCTGCAAAAAAGTGTCACACATGTGGTATCGCCGTACTCAGGAGAAGTTGGGCAATGTGTTTTGGGGTGTCTTTTTACATATACTCATGCTGGGTGAGATAAATATCTTGGTCAAATGCCAACTTTGTATAAAAAATGGGAAAAGTTGTCTTTTGCCGAGATATTTCTCTCACCCAGCATGAGTATATGTAAAAAGACACCCCAAAACACATTGCCCAACTTCTCCTGAATACGGCGATACCACATGGTGACACTTTTTTGCAGCCTAGGTGGGCAAAGGGGGCCACATTCCAAAGAGCACCTTTTTTCACAGGTCATTTACCTACTTACCACACATTAGGGCCCCTGGAAAATGCCAGGGCAGTATAACTACCCCACAATTGACCCCATTTTGGAAAGAAGACACCCCAAGGTATTCCGTGAGGGGCATGGCGAGTTCCTAGAATTTTATATTTTTTGTCACAAGTTAGCGGAAAATGATGATTTTTTATTTTTTTTTTTTCCCTTACAAAGTCTCATATTCCACTAACTTGTGACAAAAAATAAAAACTTCCATGAACTCACTATGCCCATCACGAAATACCTTGGGGTGTCTTCTTTCCAAAATGGGTCACTTGTGGGGTAGTTATACTGCCCTGGCATTCTAGGGGCCCAAATGTGTGGTAAGACGTTTGAAATCAAAATGTGTAAAAAATGACCGGTGAAATCCGAAAGGTGCTCTTTGGAATATGGGCCCCTTTGCCCACCTAGGCTGCAAAAAAGTGTCACACATCTGGTATCTCCGTACTCAGGAGAAGTTGGGGAATGTGTTTTGGGGTGTCATTTTACATATACCCATGCTGGGTGAGATATCTTGGCAAAGACAACTTTGTATAAAAATTTTTTTATACAAAGTTGGCATTTGACCAAGATATTTATCTCACCCAGCATGGGTATATGTAAAATGACACCCCAAAACACATTCCCCAACTTCTCCTGAATACGGAGATACCAGATGTGTGACACTTTTTTGCAGCTTAGGTGGGCAAAGGGGCCCACATTCCAAAGAGCACCTTTCGGATTTCACTGGCCATTTTTTACAGAATTTGATTTCAAACTCCTTACCACACATTTGGGCCCCTAGAATGCCAGGGCAGTATAAATTCTGAGAGAAAAGATGGTACAGTCTTAGTAGAAACCTCTGAAACAGATGTCGTGAGGCAATTCTCTCTGCAAAAGTCACTCCAACCATTTATTTGTCTCTATTGCCAATCAATTGTGGGGTTATGTTTAGTGAGCCAGGGTAGCCCCAACACTAGAGGAGTAGGCAACCCGTTTAGGACGAAACATGACACATCCTCAACATGAGTATCACTCACAATCAAACGGATATTGTGAACTATGCCCTTAATGATCTCTGAGAAAGTGGAGCGGAATCAATAGCAAAAACAGGTATATGCTTTCCCAACGTGCATACCTGGAAACCATGAGTTATAGCAAATTGATTATCAATAAGATTGACAGCTGCTCCACTATCTACAAAAATCTCACAAAAAATATTCTTGCTCTCTATCGCCACCCTGGCAGGTAGGACAAAACGGGAACTACAAGCAAAAGGAAAACCTTCAATTTCCGCATCAACCTTGCCAATAGTAACAGATGGAACGTTTTTAGAGGATTTTTTTCTTTTTGTTTCTTTATTACTTTAAAAAATTGCCTGAATCTCCTAGAGGGACAAACATTTGCCAAATGATTTATACCTCCACAACAGAAACAAACCTTCCCATGAGAGCTGAATCCCCTATTGTCAGAGGCAAGCAAACCCAGCTGCATGGGCCCCTGCTCAGAAGATTGAGAGCGACTGAGACCCCTGTGCACTGAATGAGACCGCCGCACTGTCCTTGGACTGAGTATGACAGGAAGGAGTGATCTCTCCTCTCTCTCTAAGACGCCTGTCAATACGAACGGCCCGAGACATGGCAGAGTCCAAGGAAGTAGGTCTCTCATGAAAGGCAAATGCATCTTTCAATCCCTCTGAAAGACCATGGCAAAATTGACTTTGGAGTGTCACATCATTCCAACCAGTATCAGCTGCCCATCTCCGAAATTCTGAGCAGTATATCTCTGCAGATTGTTTACCCTGGCATAAAAGACGTAGTCTAGACTCAGCCAGAGCAATACGATCCGGATCATCATATATCTGACCCAGGGCTAAAAAAAATTCATCCACTGAACGGAGGGGCCGTGCCCCCACCGGCAGCGAAAAAGCCCAAGACTGAGCGTTATCCCTGAGCAGCGAGATGATGATCCCCACCCTCCGCACCTCATCACCAGAGGAATAGGGAAGTAAGCGAAAATGGAGTTTGCAAGCCTCTCTAAAACGAACTAAATTCTCACTACCCCCGGAGAACGTATCCGGAAGCGAGATCTTAGGCTCAGAACAAACTCCATGAACGCAAGCAGAAACGGTCACCTCAAACTGAGAGACTGAGTTTTCCGGAGATCTTCTACCTCCAGTGAAAGACCCTGCATGCGGTCAATCAAGGTTAAAACCGGATTCATGCTTAAGACGGTTTTGGCGGTTTATAATGTCACGGAAGGTGTACAGCAAACTAGAAGACACAAAAGAAAGATCCGGCTGACTGGATCCAAAACTAAGGAACCAAAGGGATAGCCCTGCAACAGACCTGGCTCTCTCCCTAAACTGCTCAGCCTATGCAAAATTCTCAATGGTAGAAGATCGCATATCCTCGTACCTCGACTGAATAACCCCTGAACACCCTATAATAGTGAGGGACACGACCACCGGCTCCCTACACTTGATACGGAGGGAGTCAGGGTCTCCTGGGATCCAGCAAACAGGAAAATACAAATGAATAAACAAAACTTATCTGTAGAAGACTCAGTAGTAGCATCCAGCATGCATATTCCAGGAAGTTGTATAAACCGCAAAGTGATGCAGTATGGGAAGGGATTTAAAGGGATGCAATCAGTGCAAATACATGACAGCTGAGGGAGGCTAACGAGATGACAAAAAGAAAGCAAAACAAAAGGAACCTCAAGGAGGAGGTTCTGAAGAACGTCTGTCAGAGCTTCTCAGATGTCTGGTGGTGACAGCGTGATGTTGATACATTGTTGCATTTTTTTTAAATACCCCGTATTTTTCGCCCCCTGGTCTTATGGGGCAAATTCTAATGAAGCGCTTCCATTTTGGAAGCGCTTCATTAGTATCGGAGGACCAGGAAGCGGTGAAGGATCTGTACTCACCGCTTCCTGGTCCTCCGCTCGGCTGTCTGCTGTTCAGGGCTGCGCACCATGTGACCTCACTGTGCGCAGCCTTCACAGCTGACAGCCGAGAGCCAGGAAGAAGAAGAGAGCGCTGGTGGTGAGGAGCGGCAGCATCCAGGAGCAGGAGAGGTATTTTTTTATTTTATTTATGCTAATGGCTGACATGGGGGGCATGATGGCTGACATGGGGGCATGTGGCTGACATGGGGGCATGATGGCTGAC
>NW_024400912.1:0-16521 GCF_905171765.1 Bufo bufo
AGATGTGACATACAGTCTCTAGTACATCCAGATATGACATACAGTCTCTAGTACATCCAGATGTGACATACAGTCTCTAGTACATACAGATGTGACATACAGTCTCTAGTACATACAGATGTGACACACAGTCTCTAGTACATACAGATGTGACATACAGTCTCTAGTACATCCAGATGTGACATACAGTCTCTAGTACATCCAGATGTGACACACAGTCTCTAGTGCATCCAGATGTGACATACAGTCTCTAGTACATCCAGATGTGACATACAGTCTCTAGTACATCCAGATGTGACATACAGTCTCTAGTACATACAGATGTGACATACAGTCTCTAGTACATACAGATGTGACATACAGTCTCTAGTACATACAGATGTGACATACAGTCTCTAGTACATACAGATGTGACATACAGTCTCTAGTGCATCCAGATGTGACATACAGTCTCTAGTACATACAGATGTGACATACAGTCTCTAGTGCATCCAGATGTGACATACAGTCTCTAGTACATCCAGATGTGACATACAGTCTCTAGTACATCCAGATGTGACATACAGTCTCTAGTGCATCCAGATGTGACATACAGTCTCTAGTACATCCAGATGTGACATACAGTCTCTAGTACATCCAGATGTGACATACAGTCTCTAGTACATCCAGATGTGACATACAGTCTCTAGTACATCCAGATGTGACATACAGTCTCTAGTACATACAGATGTGACATACAGTCTCTAGTACATCCAGATGTGACTTTCAGTCTCTAGTACATACAGATGTGACATACAGTCTCTAGTACATCCAGATGTGACATACAGTCTCTAGTACATCCAGATGTGACATACAGTCTCTAGTACATCCAGATGTGACATACAGTCTCTAGTACATCCAGATGTGACATACAGTCTCTAGTACATACAGATATGACATACAGTCTCTAATACATCCAGATGTGACATACAGTCTCTAGTACATCCAGATGTGACATACAGTCTCTAGTACATACAGATGTGACATACAGTCTCTAGTACATCCAGATGTGACATACAGTCTCTAGTGCATACAGATGTGACATACAGTCTCTAGTACATCCAGATATGACATACAGTCTCTAGTACATCCAGATGTGACATACAGTCTCTAGTACATCCAGATGTGACATACAGTCTCTAGTACATCCAGATGTGACACACAGTCTCTAGTGCATCCAGATGTGACACACAGTCTCTAGTGCATCCAGATGTGACACAGTCTCTAGTACATACAGATGTGACATACAGTCTCTAGTACATACAGATGTGACATACAGTCTCTAGTGCATCCAGATGTGACATACAGTCTCTAGTGCATCCAGATGTGACATACAGTCTCTAGTACATCCAGATGTGACATACAGTCTCTAGTACATCCAGATGTGACATACAGTCTCTAGTACATCCAGATGTGACATACAGTCTCTAGTACATACAGATGTGACATACAGTCTCTAGTACATCCAGATATGACATACAGTCTCTAGTACATCCAGATGTGACATACAGTCTCTAGTACATACAGATGTGACATACAGTCTCTAGTACATACAGGTGTGACATACAGTCTCTAGTACATACAGATGTGACATACAGTCTCTAGTACATCCAGATGTGACATACAGTCTCTAGTACATCCAGATGTGACATAGTCTCTAGTACATCCAGATGTGACACACAGTCTCTAGTGCATCCAGATGTGACATACAGTCTCTAGTAAATCCAGATGTGACATACAGTCTCTAGTACATCCAGATGTGACATACAGTCTCTAGTACATCCAGATGTGACATACAGTCTCTAGTACATCCAGATGTGACATACAGTCTCTAGTACATCCAGATGTGACATACAGTCTCTAGTACATCCAGATGTGACATACAGTCTCTAGTACATCCAGATGTGACATACAGTCTCTAGTACATACAGTCTCTAGTACATCCAGATATGACATACAGTCTCTAGTACATCCAGATGTGACATACAGTCTCTAGTACATACAGATGTGACATACAGTCTCTAGTGCATCCAGATGTGACATACAGTCTCTAGTACATCCAGATGTGACATACAGTCTCTAGTACATCCAGATGTGACATACAGTCTCTAGTACATCCAGATGTGACATGCAGTCTCTAGTGCATCCAGATGTGACATACAGTCTCTAGTACATCCAGATGTGACATACAGTCTCTAGTACATCCAGATGTGACATACAGTCTCTAGTACATCCAGATGTGACACACAGTCTCTAGTACATCCAGATGTGACATACAGTCTCTAGTACATCCAGATGTGACATACAGTCTCTAGTACATCCAGATGTGACATATGGTCTCTAGTACATACAGATGTGACATACAGTCTCTAGTACATCCAGATGTGACATACAGTCTCTAGTACATCTAGATGTGACATACAGTCTCTAGTACATACAGATGTGACATACAGTCTCTAGTACATACAGTCTCTAGTACATACAGTCTCTAGTACATCCAGATGTGACATACAGTCTCTAGTACATCCAGATGTGACATACAGTCTCTAGTACATCCAGATGTGACATACAGTCTCTAGTACATACAGATGTGACATACAGTCTCTAGTACATCCAGATGTGACATACAGTCTCTAGTACATCCAGATGTGACACACAGTCTCTAGTGCATCCAGATGTGACACAGTCTCTAGTACATACAGATGTGACATACAGTCTCTAGTACATACAGATGTGACATACAGTCTCTAGTACATACAGATGTGACATACAGTCTCTAGTACATCCAGATGTGACATACAGTCTCTAGTACATCCAGATATGACATACAGTCTCTAGTACATCCAGATTTGACATACAGTCTCTAGTACATCCAGATGTGACATACAGTCTCTAGTACATACAGATGTGACACACAGTCTCTAGTACATACAGATGGGACATACAGTCTCTAGTGCATACAGATGTGACATACAGTCTCTAGTACATACAGATGTGACATACAGTCTCTAGTACATCCAGATGTGACATACAGTCTCTAGTACATCCAGATGTGACATACAGTCTCTAGTACATCCAGATGTGACATACAGTCTCTAGTACATCCAGATGTGACATACAGTCTCTAGTGCATCCAGATGTGACATACAGTCTCTAGTACATCCAGATATGACATACAGTCTCTAGTACATCCAGATGTGACATACAGTGTCTAGTACATACAGATGTGACATACAGTCTCTAGTACATACAGATGTGACACACAGTCTCTAGTACATACAGATGTGACACACAGTCTCTAGTGCATCCAGATGTGACATACAGTCTCTAGTACATCCAGATGTGACATACAGTCTCTAGTACATACAGATGTGACACACAGTCTCTAGTGCATCCAGATTTGACATACAGTCTCTAGTACATCCCGATGTGACATACAGTCTCTAGTTCATACAGATGTGACATAGTCTCTAGTACATACAGATATGACATACAGTCTCTAGTACATCCAGATGTGACATACAGTCTCTAGTACATCCAGATGTGACATACAGTCTCTAGTACATACAGATGTGACATACAGTCTCTAGTACATACAGATGTGACACACAGTCTCTAGTGCATCCAGATTTGACATACAGTCTCTAGTACATCCAGATGTGACATACAGTCTCTAGTACATACAGATGTGACATAGTCTCTAGTACATCCAGATATGACATACAGTCTCTAGTACATCCAGATGTGACATACAGTCTCTAGTACATCCAGATGTGACATACAGTCTCTAGTACATCCAGATGTGACATACAGTCTCTAGTACATACAGATGTGACATACAGTCTCTAGTACATCCAGATATGACATACAGTCTCTAGTACATCCAGATGTGACATACAGTCTCTAGTACATCTAGATGTGACATACAGTCTCTAGTACATCCAGATGTGACATACAGTCTCTAGTGCATCCAGATGTGACATACAGTCTCTAGTACATCCAGATGTGACATACAGTCTCTAGTACATCCAGATGTGACATACAGTCTCTAGTACATCCAGATGTGACATACAGTCTCTAGTACATCCAGATGTGACATACAGTCTCTAGTACATCCAGATGTGACATACAGTCTCTAGTACATACAGATATGACATACAGTCTCTAATACATCCAGATGTGACATACAGTCTCTAGTACATCCAGATGTGACATACAGTCTCTAGTACATACAGATGTGACATACAGTCTCTAGTACATACAGATGTGACATACAGTCTCTAGTGCATACAGATGTGACATACAGTCTCTAGTACATCCAGATATGACATACAGTCTCTAGTACATCCAGATGTGACACACAGTCTCTAGTACATCCAGATGTGACATACAGTCTCTAGTACATCCAGATGTGACACACAGTCTCTAGTGCATCCAGATGTGACACACAGTCTCTAGTGCATCCAGATGTGACACAGTCTCTAGTGCATACAGATGTGACATACAGTCTCTAGTACATACAGATGTGACATACAGTCTCTAGTGCATCCAGATGTGACATACAGTCTCTAGTGCATCCAGATGTGACATACAGTCTCTAGTACATCCAGATGTGACATACAGTCTCTAGTACATCCAGATGTGACATACAGTCTCTAGTACATCCAGATGTGACATACAGTCTCTAGTACATCCAGATGTGACATACAGTCTCTAGTACATCCAGATGTGACATACAGTCTCTAGTACATCCAGATGTGACATACAGTCTCTAGTACATACAGATGTGACACACAGTCTCTAGTACATACAGATGTGACATACAGTCTCTAGTACATCCAGATGTGACATACAGTCTCTAGTACATCCAGATGTGACACACAGTCTCTAGTGCATCCAGATGTGACATACAGTCTCTAGTACATCCAGATGTGACATACAGTCTCTAGTACATCCAGATGTGACATACAGTCTCTAGTACATACAGATGTGACATACAGTCTCTAGTACATACAGATGTGACATACAGTCTCTAGTACATACAGATGTGACATACAGTCTCTAGTACATACAGATGTGACATACAGTCTCTAGTGCATCCAGATGTGACATACAGTCTCTAGTACATACAGATGTGACATACAGTCTCTAGTGCATCCAGATGTGACATACAGTCTCTAGTGCATCCAGATGTGACATACAGTCTCTAGTACATCCAGATGTGACATACAGTCTCTAGTGCATCCAGATGTGACATACAGTCTCTAGTACATCCAGATGTGACATACAGTCTCTAGTACATCCAGATGTGACATACAGTCTCTAGTACATCCAGATGTGACATACAGTCTCTAGTACATCCAGATGTGACATACAGTCTCTAGTACATACAGATGTGACATACAGTCTCTAGTACATCCAGATGTGACTTTCAGTCTCTAGTACATACAGATGTGACATACAGTCTCTAGTACATCCAGATGTGACATACAGTCTCTAGTACAT
Source organism: Bufo bufo (assembly GCF_905171765.1). NCBI lineage: Eukaryota > Metazoa > Chordata > Amphibia > Anura > Bufonidae > Bufo > Bufo bufo. The sequence continues at coordinate 5,545 of NW_024400912.1, forward strand.
CCAGATGTGACATACAGTCTCTAGTACATCCAGATGTGACATACAGTCTCTAGTACATCCAGATGTGACATACAGTCTCTAGTACATACAGATATGACATACAGTCTCTAATACATCCAGATGTGACATACAGTCTCTAGTACATCCAGATGTGACATACAGTCTCTAGTACATACAGATGTGACATACAGTCTCTAGTACATACAGATGTGACATACAGTCTCTAGTGCATACAGATGTGACATACAGTCTCTAGTACATCCAGATATGACATACAGTCTCTAGTACATCCAGATGTGACACACAGTCTCTAGTACATCCAGATGTGACATACAGTCTCTAGTACATCCAGATGTGACACACAGTCTCTAGTGCATCCAGATGTGACACACAGTCTCTAGTGCATCCAGATGTGACACAGTCTCTAGTGCATACAGATGTGACATACAGTCTCTAGTACATACAGATGTGACATACAGTCTCTAGTGCATCCAGATGTGACATACAGTCTCTAGTGCATCCAGATGTGACATACAGTCTCTAGTACATCCAGATGTGACATACAGTCTCTAGTACATCCAGATGTGACATACAGTCTCTAGTACATCCAGATGTGACATACAGTCTCTAGTACATACAGATGTGACATACAGTCTCTAGTACATCCAGATATGACATACAGTCTCTAGTACATCCAGATGTGACATACAGTCTCTAGTACATACAGATGTGACATACAGTCTCTAGTACATACAGGTGTGACATACAGTCTCTAGTACATACAGATGTGACATACAGTCTCTAGTACATCCAGATGTGACATACAGTCTCTAGTACATCCAGATGTGACATAGTCTCTAGTACATCCAGATGTGACACACAGTCTCTAGTGCATCCAGATGTGACATACAGTCTCTAGTAAATCCAGATGTGACATACAGTCTCTAGTACATCCAGATGTGACATACAGTCTCTAGTACATCCAGATGTGACATACAGTCTCTAGTACATCCAGATGTGACATACAGTCTCTAGTACATCCAGATGTAACATACAGTCTCTAGTACATCCAGATGTGACATACAGTCTCTAGTACATCCAGATGTGACATACAGTCTCTAGTACATACAGTCTCTAGTACATCCAGATATGACATACAGTCTCTAGTACATCCAGATGTGACATACAGTCTCTAGTACATACAGATGTGACATACAGTCTCTAGTGCATCCAGATGTGACATACAGTCTCTAGTACATCCAGATGTGACATACAGTCTCTAGTACATCAAGATGTGACATACAGTCTCTAGTACATCCAGATGTGACATGCAGTCTCTAGTGCATCCAGATGTGACATACAGTCTCTAGTACATCCAGATGTGACATACAGTCTCTAGTACATCCAGATGTGACATACAGTCTCTAGTACATCCAGATGTGACACACAGTCTCTAGTACATCCAGATGTGACATACAGTCTCTAGTACATCCAGATGTGACATACAGTCTCTAGTACATCCAGATGTGACATACGGTCTCTAGTACATACAGATGTGACATACAGTCTCTAGTACATCCAGATGTGACATACAGTCTCTAGTACATCTAGATGTGACATACAGTCTCTAGTACATACAGATGTGACATACAGTCTCTAGTACATACAGTCTCTAGTACATACAGTCTCTAGTACATCCAGATGTGACATACAGTCTCTAGTACATCCAGATGTGACATACAGTCTCTAGTACATCCAGATGTGACATACAGTCTCTAGTACATACAGATGTGACATACAGTCTCTAGTACATCCAGATGTGACATACAGTCTCTAGTACATCCAGATGTGACACACAGTCTCTAGTGCATCCAGATGTGACACAGTCTCTAGTACATACAGATGTGACATACAGTCTCTAGTACATACAGATGTGACATACAGTCTCTAGTACATACAGATGTGACATACAGTCTCTAGTACATCCAGATGTGACATACAGTCTCTAGTACATCCAGATATGACATACAGTCTCTAGTACATCCAGATTTGACATACAGTCTCTAGTACATCCAGATGTGACATACAGTCTCTAGTACATCTAGATGTGACATACAGTCTCTAGTACATACAGATGTGACATACAGTCTCTAGTACATACAGTCTCTAGTACATACAGTCTCTAGTACATCCAGATGTGACATACAGTCTCTAGTACATCCAGATGTGACATACAGTCTCTAGTACATCCAGATGTGACATACAGTCTCTAGTACATACAGATGTGACATACAGTCTCTAGTACATCCAGATGTGACATACAGTCTCTAGTACATCCAGATGTGACACACAGTCTCTAGTGCATCCAGATGTGACACAGTCTCTAGTACATACAGATGTGACATACAGTCTCTAGTACATACAGATGTGACATACAGTCTCTAGTACATCCAGATGTGACATACAGTCTCTAGTGCATCCAGATGTGACATACAGTCTCTAGTACATCCAGATATGACATACAGTCTCTAGTACATCCAGATGTGACATACAGTCTCTAGTACATCCAGATGTGACATACAGTCTCTAGTACATACAGATGTGACACACAGTCTCTAGTACATACAGATGTGACATACAGTCTCTAGTACATCCAGATGTGACATACAGTCTCTAGTACATCCAGATGTGACACACAGTCTCTAGTGCATCCAGATGTGACATACAGTCTCTAGTACATCCAGATGTGACATACAGTCTCTAGTACATCCAGATGTGACATACAGTCTCTAGTACATACAGATGTGACATACAGTCTCTAGTACATACAGATGTGACATACAGTCTCTAGTACATACAGATGTGACATACAGTCTCTAGTACATACAGATGTGACATACAGTCTCTAGTGCATCCAGATGTGACATACAGTCTCTAGTACATACAGATGTGACATACAGTCTCTAGTGCATCCAGATGTGACATACAGTCTCTAGTGCATCCAGATGTGACATACAGTCTCTAGTACATCCAGATGTGACATACAGTCTCTAGTGCATCCAGATGTGACATACAGTCTCTAGTACATCCAGATGTGACATACAGTCTCTAGTACATCCAGATGTGACATACAGTCTCTAGTACATCCAGATGTGACATACAGTCTCTAGTACATCCAGATGTGACATACAGTCTCTAGTACATACAGATGTGACATACAGTCTCTAGTACATCCAGATGTGACTTTCAGTCTCTAGTACATACAGATGTGACATACAGTCTCTAGTACATCCAGATGTGACATACAGTCTCTAGTACATCCAGATGTGACATACAGTCTCTAGTACATCCAGATGTGACATACAGTCTCTAGTACATACAGATATGACATACAGTCTCTAATACATCCAGATGTGACATACAGTCTCTAGTACATCCAGATGTGACATACAGTCTCTAGTACATACAGATGTGACATACAGTCTCTAGTACATCCAGATGTGACATACAGTCTCTAGTGCATACAGATGTGACATACAGTCTCTAGTACATCCAGATATGACATACAGTCTCTAGTACATCCAGATGTGACATACAGTCTCTAGTACATCCAGATGTGACATACAGTCTCTAGTACATCCAGATGTGACACACAGTCTCTAGTGCATCCAGATGTGACACACAGTCTCTAGTGCATCCAGATGTGACACAGTCTCTAGTGCATACAGATGTGACATACAGTCTCTAGTACATACAGATGTGACATACAGTCTCTAGTGCATCCAGATGTGACATACAGTCTCTAGTGCATCCAGATGTGACATACAGTCTCTAGTACATCCAGATGTGACATACAGTCTCTAGTACATCCAGATGTGACATACAGTCTCTAGTACATCCAGATGTGACATACAGTCTCTAGTACATACAGATGTGACATACAGTCTCTAGTACATCCAGATATGACATACAGTCTCTAGTACATCCAGATGTGACATACAGTCTCTAGTACATACAGATGTGACATACAGTCTCTAGTACATACAGGTGTGACATACAGTCTCTAGTACATACAGATGTGACATACAGTCTCTAGTACATCCAGATGTGACATACAGTCTCTAGTACATCCAGATGTGACATAGTCTCTAGTACATCCAGATGTGACACACAGTCTCTAGTGCATCCAGATGTGACATACAGTCTCTAGTAAATCCAGATGTGACATACAGTCTCTAGTACATCCAGATGTGACATACAGTCTCTAGTACATCCAGATGTGACATACAGTCTCTAGTACATCCAGATGTGACATACAGTCTCTAGTACATCCAGATGTGACATACAGTCTCTAGTACATCCAGATGTGACATACAGTCTCTAGTACATCCAGATGTGACATACAGTCTCTAGTACATACAGTCTCTAGTACATCCAGATATGACATACAGTCTCTAGTACATCCAGATGTGACATACAGTCTCTAGTACATACAGATGTGACATACAGTCTCTAGTGCATCCAGATGTGACATACAGTCTCTAGTACATCCAGATGTGACATACAGTCTCTAGTACATCAAGATGTGACATACAGTCTCTAGTACATCCAGATGTGACATGCAGTCTCTAGTGCATCCAGATGTGACATACAGTCTCTAGTACATCCAGATGTGACATACAGTCTCTAGTACATCCAGATGTGACATACAGTCTCTAGTACATCCAGATGAGACACACAGTCTCTAGTACATCCAGATGTGACATACAGTCTCTAGTACATCCAGATGTGACATACAGTCTCTAGTACATCCAGATGTGACATATGGTCTCTAGTACATACAGATGTGACATACAGTCTCTAGTACATCCAGATGTGACATACAGTCTCTAGTACATCTAGATGTGACATACAGTCTCTAGTACATACAGATGTGACATACAGTCTCTAGTACATACAGTCTCTAGTACATACAGTCTCTAGTACATCCAGATGTGACATACAGTCTCTAGTACATCCAGATGTGACATACAGTCTCTAGTACATCCAGATGTGACATACAGTCTCTAGTACATACAGATGTGACATACAGTCTCTAGTACATCCAGATGTGACATACAGTCTCTAGTACATCCAGATGTGACACACAGTCTCTAGTGCATCCAGATGTGACACAGTCTCTAGTACATACAGATGTGACATACAGTCTCTAGTACATACAGATGTGACATACAGTCTCTAGTACATACAGATGTGACATACAGTCTCTAGTACATCCAGATGTGACATACAGTCTCTAGTACATCCAGATATGACATACAGTCTCTAGTACATCCAGATTTGACATACAGTCTCTAGTACATCCAGATGTGACATACAGTCTCTAGTACATACAGATGTGACACACAGTCTCTAGTACATACAGATGGGACATACAGTCTCTAGTGCATACAGATGTGACATACAGTCTCTAGTACATACAGATGTGACATACAGTCTCTAGTACATCCAGATGTGACATACAGTCTCTAGTACATCCAGATGTGACATACAGTCTCTAGTACATCCAAATGTGACATACAGTCTCTAGTACATCCAGATGTGACATACAGTCTCTAGTGCATCCAGATGTGACATACAGTCTCTAGTACATCCAGATATGACATACAGTCTCTAGTACATCCAGATGTGACATACAGTGTCTAGTACATACAGATGTGACATACAGTCTCTAGTACATACAGATGTGACACACAGTCTCTAGTACATACAGATGTGACACACAGTCTCTAGTGCATCCAGATGTGACATACAGTCTCTAGTACATCCAGATGTGACATACAGTCTCTAGTACATACAGATGTGACACACAGTCTCTAGTGCATCCAGATTTGACATACAGTCTCTAGTACATCCCGATGTGACATACAGTCTCTAGTTCATACAGATGTGACATAGTCTCTAGTACATACAGATATGACATACAGTCTCTAGTACATCCAGATGTGACATACAGTCTCTAGTACATCCAGATGTGACATACAGTCTCTAGTACATACAGATGTGACATACAGTCTCTAGTACATACAGATGTGACACACAGTCTCTAGTGCATCCAGATTTGACATACAGTCTCTAGTACATCCAGATGTGACATACAGTCTCTAGTACATACAGATGTGACATAGTCTCTAGTACATACAGATATGACATACAGTCTCTAGTACATCCAGATGTGACATACAGTCTCTAGTACATCCAGATGTGACATACAGTCTCTAGTACATCCAGATGTGACATACAGTCTCTAGTACATACAGATGTGACATACAGTCTCTAGTACATCCAGATATGACATACAGTCTCTAGTACATCCAGATGTGACATACAGTCTCTAGTACATCTAGATGTGACATACAGTCTCTAGTACATCCAGATGTGACATACAGTCTCTAGTGCATCCAGATGTGACATACAGTCTCTAGTACATCCAGATGTGACATACAGTCTCTAGTACATCCAGATGTGACATACAGTCTCTAGTACATCCAGATGTGACATACAGTCTCTAGTACATCCAGATGTGACATACAGTCTCTAGTACATCCAGATGTGACATACAGTCTCTAGTACATCCAGATGTGACATACAGTCTCTAGTACATCCAGATGTGACATGCAGTCTCTAGTGCATCCAGATGTGACATACAGTCTCTAGTACATCCAGATGTGACATACAGTCTCTAGTACATACAGATGTGACATACAGTCTCTAGTACATACAGATGTGACATACAGTCTCTAGTACATCCAGATGTGACACACAGTCTCTAGTACATCCAGATGTGACACACAGTCTCTAGTACATACAGATGTGACTTTCAGTCTTTAGTACATACAGATGTGACATACAGTCTCTAGTACATCCAGATGTGACATACAGTCTCTAGTACATCCAGATGTGACATACAGTCTCTAGTACATACAGATGTGACATACAGTCTCTAGTACATCCAGATGTGACATAGTCTCTAGTACATACAGATGTGACATACAGTCTCTAGTACATCCAGATGTGACATACAGTCTCTAGTACATACAGATGTGACATACAGTCTCTAGTACATCCAGATGTGACATACAGTCTCTAGTACATCCAGATGTGACATAGTCTCTAGTACATACAGATGTGACATACAGTCTCTAGTACATCCAGATGTGACATACAGTCTCTAGTACATCCAGATGTGACATACAGTCTCTAGTACATACAGATGTCACATACAGTCTCTAGTACATCCAGATGTGACTTTCAGTCTCTAGTACATCCAGATGTGACATACAGTCTCTAGTACATACAGATGTCACATACAGTCTCTAGTACATCCAGATGTGACTTTCAGTCTCTAGTACATCCAGATGTGACATACAGTCTCTAGTACATACAGATGTGACTTTCAGTCTCTAGTACATCCAGATATGACATACAGTCTCTAGTACATCCAGATGTGACATACAGTCTCTAGTACATACAGATGTGACATACAGTCTCTAGTACATACAGATGTGACATACAGTCTCTAGTACATACAGATGTGACACACAGTCTCTAGTGCATCCAGATGTGACATACAGTCTCTAGTACATCCAGATGTGACATACAGTCTCTAGTACATACAGATGTGACATAGTCTCTAGTACATACAGATATGACATACAGTCTCTAGTACATCCAGATGTGACATACAGTCTCTAGTACATCCAGATGTGACATACAGTCTCTAGTACATCCAGATGTGACATACAGTCTCTAGTACATACAGATGTGACATACAGTCTCTAGTACATACAGATATGACATACAGTCTCTAGTACATCCAGATGTGACATACAGTCTCTAGTACATCCAGATGGAACATACAGTCTCTAGTACATCCAGATGTGACATGCAGTCTCTAGTGCATCCAGATGTGACATACAGTCTCTAGTACATCCAGATGTGACATGCAGTCTCTAGTGCATCCAGATGTGACATACAGTCTCTAGTACATCCAGATGTGACATACAGTCTCTAGTACATCCAGATGTGACATACAGTCTCTAGTACATCCAGATGTGACATACAGTCTCTAGTACATCCAGATGTGACATACAGTCTCTAGTACATACAGTCTCTAGTACATCCAGATATGACATACAGTCTCTAGTACATCCAGATGTGACATACAGTCTCTAGTACATACAGATGTGACATACAGTCTCTAGTGCATCCAGATGTGACATACAGTCTCTAGTACATCCAGATGTGACATACAGTCTCTAGTACATCCAGATGTGACATACAGTCTCTAGTACATCCAGATGTGACATGCAGTCTCTAGTGCATCCAGATGTGACATACAGTCTCTAGTACATCCAAATGTGACATACAGTCTCTAGTACATCCAGATGTGACATACAGTCTCTAGTACATCCAGATGTGACACACAGTCTCTAGTACATCCAGATGTGACATACAGTCTCTAGTACATCCAGATGTGACATACAGTCTCTAGTACATCCAGATGTGACATATAGTCTCTAGTACATACAGATGTGACATACAGTCTCTAGTACATCCAGATATGACATACAGTCTCTAGTACATCTAGATGTGACATACAGTCTCTAGTACATACAGATGTGACATACAGTCTCTAGTACATACAGTCTCTAGTACATACAGTCTCTAGTACATCCAGATGTGACATACAGTCTCTAGTACATCCAGATGTCACATACAGTCTCTAGTACATCCAGATGTGACATACAGTCTCTAGTACATACAGATGTGACATACAGTCTCTAGTACATCCAGATGTGACATACAGTCTCTAGTACATCCAGATGTGACACACAGTCTCTAGTGCATCCAGATGTGACACAGTCTCTAGTACATACAGATGTGACATACAGTCTCTAGTACATACAGATGTGACATACAGTCTCTAGTACATACAGATGTGACATACAGTCTCTAGTGCATCCAGATGTGACATACAGTCTCTAGTGCATCCAGATATGACATACAGTCTCTAGTACATACAGATTTGACATACAGTCTCTAGTACATCCAGATGTGACAAACAGTCTCTAGTACATACAGATGTGACACACAGTCTCTAGTACATACAGATGGGACATACAGTCTCTAGTGCATACAGATGTGACATACAGTCTCTAGTACATACAGATGTGACATACAGTCTCTAGTACATCCAGATGTGACATACAGTCTCTAGTACATCCAGATGTGACATACAGTCTCTAGTACATCCAAATGTGACATACAGTCTCTAGTACATCCAGATGTGACATACAGTCTCTAGTACATCCAGATGTGACATACAGTCTCTAGTACATACAGATGTGATATAGTCTCTAGTACATACAGATATGACATACAGTCTCTAGTACATCCAGATGTGACATACAGTCTCTAGTACATCCAGATGTGACATACAGTCTCTAGTACATCCAGATGTGACATACAGTCTCTAGTACATCCAGATGTGACATACAGTCTCTAGTACATACAGATGTGACATACAGTCTCTAGTACATCCAGATATGACATACAGTCTCTAGTACATCCAGATGTGACATACAGTGTCTAGTACATACAGATGTGACATACAGTCTCTAGTACATACAGATGTGACACACAGTCTCTAGTACATACAGATGTGACACACAGTCTCTAGTGCATCCAGATGTGACATACAGTCTCTAGTACATCCAGATGTGACATACAGTCTCTAGTACATACAGATGTGACATAGTCTCTAGTACATACAGATATGACATACAGTCTCTAGTACATCCAGATGTGACATACAGTCTCTAGTACATCCAGATGTGACATACAGTCTCTAGTACATACAGATGTGACATACAGTCTCTAGTACATCCAGATGTGACATACAGTCTCTAGTACATCCAGATGTGACATACAGTCTCTAGTACATACAGATGTGACATACAGTCTCTAGTACATACAGATGTGACATACAGTCTCTAGTACATACAGATGTGACACACAGTCTCTAGTGCATCCAGATGTGACATACAGTCTCTAGTACATACAGATGTGACATAGTCTCTAGTACATACAGATATGACATACAGTCTCTAGTACATCCAGATGTGACATACAGTCTCTAGTACATCCAGATGTGACATACAGTCTCTAGTACATCCAGATGTGACATACAGTCTCTAGTACATACAGATGTGACATACAGTCTCTAGTACATCCAGATATGACATACAGTCTCTAGTACATCCAGATGTGACATACAGTCTCTAGTACATCCAGATGTGACATACAGTCTCTAGTACATCCAGATGTGACATACAGTCTCTAGTGCATCCAGATGTGACATACAGTCTCTAGTACATCCAGATGTGACATACAGTCTCTAGTGCATCCAGATGTGACATACAGTCTCTAGTACATCCAGATGTGACATACAGTCTCTAGTACATCCAGATGTGACATACAGTCTCTAGTACATCCAGATGTGACATACAGTCTCTAGTACATCCAGATGTGACATACAGTCTCTAGTACATCCAGATGTGACATACAGTCTCTAGTACATCCAGATGTGACATGCAGTCTCTAGTGCATCCAGATGTGACATACAGTCTCTAGTACATCCAGATGTGACATACAGTCTCTAGTACATCCAGATGTGACATACAGTCTCTAGTACATCCAGATGTGACATACAGTCTCTAGTACATACAGATGTGACATACAGTCTCTAGTACATCCAGATGTGACACACAGTCTCTAGTACATCCAGATGTGACACACAGTCTCTAGTACATCCAGATGTGACATACAGTCTCTAGTACATCCAGATGTGACATACAGTCTCTAGTACATCCAGATGTGACATACAGTCTCTAGTACATCCAGATGTGACATACA
>NW_024400913.1:0-16845 GCF_905171765.1 Bufo bufo
TAAGAGTGACTTTGAACACTGACCGCACCTTGGACTTGGACAACAGCACAGTGACTTTAACTGGGACCGGCCCTTTAAGAGTGACTTTGAACACTGACCGCACCTTGGACTTGGACAACAGCACAGTGACTTTAACTGGGACCGGCCCTTTAAGAGTGACTTTGAACACTGACCGCACCTTGGACTTGGACAACAGCACAGTGACTTTAACTGGGACCGGCCCTTTAAGAGTGACTTTGAACACTGACCGCACCTTGGACTTGGACAACAGCACAGTGACTTTAACTGGGACCGGCCCTTTAAGAGTGACTTTGAACACTGACCGCACCTTGGACTTGGACAACAGCACAGTGACTTTAACTGGGCCGGCCCTTTAAGAGTGACTTTGAACACTGACCGCACCTTGGACTTGGACAACAGCACAGTGACTTTAACTGGGACCGGCCCTTTAAGAGTGACTTTGAACACTGACCGCACCTTGGACTTGGACAACAGCACAGTGACTTTAACTGGGACCGGCCCTTTAAGAGTGACTTTGAACACTGACCGCACCTTGGACTTGGACAACAGCACAGTGACTTTAACTGGGACCGGCCCTTTAAGAGTGACTTTGAACACTGACCGCACCTTGGACTTGGACAACAGCACAGTGACTTTAACTGGGACCGGCCCTTTAAGAGTGACTTTGAACACTGACCCTTGGACTTGACACAGCACAGTGACTTACTGGGACCTTAGACTTGGACAATCAACAGCACAGTGACTTTAACTGGGACCGGCCCTTTAAGAGTGACTTTGAACACTGACCGCACCTTGGACTTGGACAACAGCACAGTGACTTTAACTGGGACCGGCCCTTTAAGAGTGACTTTGAACACTGACCGCACCTTGGACTTGGACAACAGCACAGTGACTTTAACTGGGACCGGCCCTTTAAGAGTGACTTTGAACACTGACCGCACCTTGGACTTGGACAACAGCACAGTGACTTTAACTGGGACCGGCCCTTTAAGAGTGACTTTGAACACTGACCGCACCTTGGACTTGGACAACAGCACAGTGACTTTAACTGGGACCGGCCCTTTAAGAGTGACTTTGAACACTGACCGCACCTTGGACTTGGACAACAGCACAGTGACTTTAACTGGGACCGGCCCTTTAAGAGTGACTTTGAACACTGACCGCACCTTGGACTTGGACAACAGCACAGTGACTTTAACTGGGACCGGCCCTTTAAGAGTGACTTTGAACACTGACCGCACCTTGGACTTGGACAACAGCACAGTGACTTTAACTGGGACCGGCCCTTTAAGAGTGACTTTGAACACTGACCGCACCTTGGACTTGGACAACAGCACAGTGACTTTAACTGGGACCGGCCCTTTAAGAGTGACTTTGAACACTGACCGCACCTTGGACTTGGACAACAGCACAGTGACTTTAACTGGGACCGGCCCTTTAAGAGTGACTTTGAACACTGACCGCACCTTGGACTTGGACAACAGCACAGTGACTTTAACTGGGACCGGCCCTTTAAGAGTGACTTTGAACACTGACCGCACCTTGGACTTGGACAACAGCACAGTGACTTTAACTGGGACCGGCCCTTTAAGAGTGACTTTGAACACTGACCGCACCTTGGACTTGGACAACAGCACAGTGACTTTAACTGGGACCGGCCCTTTAAGAGTGACTTTGAACACTGACCGCACCTTGGACTTGGACAACAGCACAGTGACTTTAACTGGGACCGGCCCTTTAAGAGTGACTTTGAACACTGACCGCACCTTGGACTTGGACAACAGCACAGTGACTTTAACTGGGACCGGCCCTTTAAGAGTGACTTTGAACACTGACCGCACCTTGGACTTGGACAACAGCACAGTGACTTTAACTGGGACCGGCCCTTTAAGAGTGACTTTGAACACTGACCGCACCTTGGACTTGGACAACAGCACAGTGACTTTAACTGGGACCGGCCCTTTAAGAGTGACTTTGAACACTGACCGCACCTTGGACTTGGACAACAGCACAGTGACTTTAACTGGGACCGGCCCTTTAAGAGTGACTTTGAACACTGACCGCACCTTGGACTTGGACAACAGCACAGTGACTTTAACTGGGACCGGCCCTTTAAGAGTGACTTTGAACACTGACCGCACCTTGGACTTGGACAACAGCACAGTGACTTTAACTGGGACCGGCCCTTTAAGAGTGACTTTGAACACTGACCGCACCTTGGACTTGGACAACAGCACAGTGACTTTAACTGGGACCGGCCCTTTAAGAGTGACTTTGAACACTGACCGCACCTTGGACTTGGACAACAGCACAGTGACTTTAACTGGGACCGGCCCTTTAAGAGTGACTTTGAACACTGACCGCACCTTGGACTTGGACAACAGCACAGTGACTTTAACTGGGACCGGCCCTTTAAGAGTGACTTTGAACACTGACCGCACCTTGGACTTGGACAACAGCACAGTGACTTTAACTGGGACCGGCCCTTTAAGAGTGACTTTGAACACTGACCGCACCTTGGACTTGGACAACAGCACAGTGACTTTAACTGGGACCGGCCCTTTAAGAGTGACTTTGAACACTGACCGCACCTTGGACTTGGACAACAGCACAGTGACTTTAACTGGGACCGGCCCTTTAAGAGTGACTTTGAACACTGACCGCACCTTGGACTTGGACAACAGCACAGTGACTTTAACTGGGACCGGCCCTTTAAGAGTGACTTTGAACACTGACCGCACCTTGGACTTGGACAACAGCACAGTGACTTTAACTGGGACCGGCCCTTTAAGAGTGACTTTGAACACTGACCGCACCTTGGACTTGGACAACAGCACAGTGACTTTAACTGGGACCGGCCCTTTAAGAGTGACTTTGAACACTGACCGCACCTTGGACTTGGACAACAGCACAGTGACTTTAACTGGGACCGGCCCTTTAAGAGTGACTTTGAACACTGACCGCACCTTGGACTTGGACAACAGCACAGTGACTTTAACTGGGACCGGCCCTTTAAGAGTGACTTTGAACACTGACCGCACCTTGGACTTGGACAACAGCACAGTGACTTTAACTGGGACCGGCCCTTTAAGAGTGACTTTGAACACTGACCGCACCTTGGACTTGGACAACAGCACAGTGACTTTAACTGGGACCGGCCCTTTAAGAGTGACTTTGAACACTGACCGCACCTTGGACTTGGACAACAGCACAGTGACTTTAACTGGGACCGGCCCTTTAAGAGTGACTTTGAACACTGACCGCACCTTGGACTTGGACAACAGCACAGTGACTTTAACTGGGACCGGCCCTTTAAGAGTGACTTTGAACACTGACCGCACCTTGGACTTGGACAACAGCACAGTGACTTTAACTGGGACCGGCCCTTTAAGAGTGACTTTGAACACTGACCGCACCTTGGACTTGGACAACAGCACAGTGACTTTAACTGGGACCGGCCCTTTAAGAGTGACTTTGAACACTGACCGCACCTTGGACTTGGACAACAGCACAGTGACTTTAACTGGGACCGGCCCTTTAAGAGTGACTTTGAACACTGACCGCACCTTGACTTGGACAACAGCACACTGACTTTAACTGGGACCGGCCCTTTAAGAGTGACTTTGAACACTGACCGCACCTTGGACTTGGACAACAGCACAGTGACTTTAACTGGGACCGGCCCTTTAAGAGTGACTTTGAACACTGACCGCACCTTGGACTTGGACAACAGCACAGTGACTTTAACTGGGACCGGCCCTTTAAGAGTGACTTTGAACACTGACCGCACCTTGGACTTGGACAACAGCACAGTGACTTTAACTGGGACCGGCCCTTTAAGAGTGACTTTGAACACTGACCGCACCTTGGACTTGGACAACAGCACAGTGACTTTAACTGGGACCGGCCCTTTAAGAGTGACTTTGAACACTGACCGCACCTTGGACTTGGACAACAGCACAGTGACTTTAACTGGGACCGGCCCTTTAAGAGTGACTTTGAACACTGACCGCACCTTGGACTTGGACAACAGCACAGTGACTTTAACTGGGACCGGCCCTTTAAGAGTGACTTTGAACACTGACCGCACCTTGGACTTGGACAACAGCACAGTGACTTTAACTGGGACCGGCCCTTTAAGAGTGACTTTGAACACTGACCGCACCTTGGACTTGGACAACAGCACAGTGACTTTAACTGGGACCGGCCCTTTAAGAGTGACTTTGAACACTGACCGCACCTTGGACTTGGACAACAGCACAGTGACTTTAACTGGGACCGGCCCTTTAAGAGTGACTTTGAACACTGACCGCACCTTGGACTTGGACAACAGCACAGTGACTCTTAACTGGGACCGGCCCTTTAAGAGTGACTTTGAACACTGACCGCACCTTGGACTTGGACAACAGCACAGTGACTTTAACTGGGACCGGCCCTTTAAGAGTGACTTTGAACACTGACCGCACCTTGGACTTGGACAACAGCACAGTGACTTTAACTGGGACCGGCCCTTTAAGAGTGACTTTGAACACTGACCGCACCTTGGACTTGGACAACAGCACAGTGACTTTAACTGGGACCGGCCCTTTAAGAGTGACTTTGAACACTGACCGCACCTTGGACTTGGACAACAGCACAGTGACTTTAACTGGGACCGGCCCTTTAAGAGTGACTTTGAACACTGACCGCACCTTGGACTTGGACAACAGCACAGTGACTTTAACTGGGACCGGCCCTTTAAGAGTGACTTTGAACACTGACCGCACCTTGGACTTGGACAACAGCACAGTGACTTTAACTGGGACCGGCCCTTTAAGAGTGACTTTGAACACTGACCGCACCTTGGACTTGGACAACAGCACAGTGACTTTAACTGGGACCGGCCCTTTAAGAGTGACTTTGAACACTGACCGCACCTTGGACTTGGACAACAGCACAGTGACTTTAACTGGGACCGGCCCTTTAAGAGTGACTTTGAACACTGACCGCACCTTGGACTTGGACAACAGCACAGTGACTTTAACTGGGACCGGCCCTTTAAGAGTGACTTTGAACACTGACCGCACCTTGGACTTGGACAACAGCACAGTGACTTTAACTGGGACCGGCCCTTTAAGAGTGACTTTGAACACTGACCGCACCTTGGACTTGGACAACAGCACAGTGACTTTAACTGGGACCGGCCCTTTAAGAGTGACTTTGAACACTGACCGCACCTTGGACTTGGACAACAGCACAGTGACTTTAACTGGGACCGGCCCTTTAAGAGTGACTTTGAACACTGACCGCACCTTGGACTTGGACAACAGCACAGTGACTTTAACTGGGACCGGCCCTTTAAGAGTGACTTTGAACACTGACCGCACCTTGGACTTGGACAACAGCACAGTGACTTTAACTGGGACCGGCCCTTTAAGAGTGACTTTGAACACTGACCGCACCTTGGACTTGGACAACAGCACAGTGACTTTAACTGGGACCGGCCCTTTAAGAGTGACTTTGAACACTGACCGCACCTTGGACTTGGACAACAGCACAGTGACTTTAACTGGGACCGGCCCTTTAAGAGTGACTTTGAACACTGACCGCACCTTGGACTTGGACAACAGCACAGTGACTTTAACTGGGACCGGCCCTTTAAGAGTGACTTTGAACACTGACCGCACCTTGGACTTGGACAACAGCACAGTGACTTTAACTGGGACCGGCCCTTTAAGAGTGACTTTGAACACTGACCGCACCTTGGACTTGGACAACAGCACAGTGACTTTAACTGGGACCGGCCCTTTAAGAGTGACTTTGAACACTGACCGCACCTTGGACTTGGACAACAGCACAGTGACTTTAACTGGGACCGGCCCTTTAAGAGTGACTTTGAACACTGACCGCACCTTGGACTTGGACAACAGCACAGTGACTTTAACTGGGACCGGCCCTTTAAGAGTGACTTTGAACACTGACCGCACCTTGGACTTGGACAACAGCACAGTGACTTTAACTGGGACCGGCCCTTTAAGAGTGACTTTGAACACTGACCGCACCTTGGACTTGGACAACAGCACAGTGACTTTAACTGGGACCGGCCCTTTAAGAGTGACTTTGAACACTGACCGCACCTTGGACTTGGACAACAGCACAGTGACTTTAACTGGGACCGGCCCTTTAAGAGTGACTTTGAACACTGACCGCACCTTGGACTTGGACAACAGCACAGTGACTTTAACTGGGACCGGCCCTTTAAGAGTGACTTTGAACACTGACCGCACCTTGGACTTGGACAACAGCACAGTGACTTTAACTGGGACCGGCCCTTTAAGAGTGACTTTGAACACTGACCGCACCTTGGACTTGGACAACAGCACAGTGACTTTAACTGGGACCGGCCCTTTAAGAGTGACTTTGAACACTGACCGCACCTTGGACTTGGACAACAGCACAGTGACTTTAACTGGGACCGGCCCTTTAAGAGTGACTTTGAACACTGACCGCACCTTGGACTTGGACAACAGCACAGTGACTTTAACTGGGACCGGCCCTTTAAGAGTGACTTTGAACACTGACCGCACCTTGGACTTGGACAACAGCACAGTGACTTTAACTGGGACCGGCCCTTTAAGAGTGACTTTGAACACTGACCGCACCTTGGACTTGGACAACAGCACAGTGACTTTAACTGGGACCGGCCCTTTAAGAGTGACTTTGAACACTGACCGCACCTTGGACTTGGACAACAGCACAGTGACTTTAACTGGGACCGGCCCTTTAAGAGTGACTTTGAACACTGACCGCACCTTGGACTTGGACAACAGCACAGTGACTTTAACTGGGACCGGCCCTTTAAGAGTGACTTTGAACACTGACCGCACCTTGGACTTGGACAACAGCACAGTGACTTTAACTGGGACCGGCCCTTTAAGAGTGACTTTGAACACTGACCGCACCTTGGACTTGGACAACAGCACAGTGACTTTAACTGGGACCGGCCCTTTAAGAGTGACTTTGAACACTGACCGCACCTTGGACTTGGACAACAGCACAGTGACTTTAACTGGGACCGGCCCTTTAAGAGTGACTTTGAACACTGACCGCACCTTGGACTTGGACAACAGCACAGTGACTTTAACTGGGACCGGCCCTTTAAGAGTGACTTTGAACACTGACCGCACCTTGGACTTGGACAACAGCACAGTGACTTTAACTGGGACCGGCCCTTTAAGAGTGACTTTGAACACTGACCGCACCTTGGACTTGGACAACAGCACAGTGACTTTAACTGGGACCGGCCCTTTAAGAGTGACTTTGAACACTGACCGCACCTTGGACTTGGACAACAGCACAGTGACTTTAACTGGGACCGGCCCTTTAAGAGTGACTTTGAACACTGACCGCACCTTGGACTTGGACAACAGCACAGTGACTTTAACTGGGACCGGCCCTTTAAGAGTGACTTTGAACACTGACCGCACCTTGGACTTGGACAACAGCACAGTGACTTTAACTGGGACCGGCCCTTTAAGAGTGACTTTGAACACTGACCGCACCTTGGACTTGGACAACAGCACAGTGACTTTAACTGGGACCGGCCCTTTAAGAGTGACTTTGAACACTGACCGCACCTTGGACTTGGACAACAGCACAGTGACTTTAACTGGGACCGGCCCTTTAAGAGTGACTTTGAACACTGACCGCACCTTGGACTTGGACAACAGCACAGTGACTTTAACTGGGACCGGCCCTTTAAGAGTGACTTTGAACACTGACCGCACCTTGGACTTGGACAACAGCACAGTGACTTTAACTGGGACCGGCCCTTTAAGAGTGACTTTGAACACTGACCGCACCTTGGACTTGGACAACAGCACAGTGACTTTAACTGGGACCGGCCCTTTAAGAGTGACTTTGAACACTGACCGCACCTTGGACTTGGACAACAGCACAGTGACTTTAACTGGGACCGGCCCTTTAAGAGTGACTTTGAACACTGACCGCACCTTGGACTTGGACAACAGCACAGTGACTTTAACTGGGACCGGCCCTTTAAGAGTGACTTTGAACACTGACCGCACCTTGGACTTGGACAACAGCACAGTGACTTTAACTGGGACCGGCCCTTTAAGAGTGACTTTGAACACTGACCGCACCTTGGACTTGGACAACAGCACAGTGACTTTAACTGGGACCGGCCCTTTAAGAGTGACTTTGAACACTGACCGCACCTTGGACTTGGACAACAGCACAGTGACTTTAACTGGGACCGGCCCTTTAAGAGTGACTTTGAACACTGACCGCACCTTGGACTTGGACAACAGCACAGTGACTTTAACTGGGACCGGCCCTTTAAGAGTGACTTTGAACACTGACCGCACCTTGGACTTGGACAACAGCACAGTGACTTTAACTGGGACCGGCCCTTTAAGAGTGACTTTGAACACTGACCGCACCTTGGACTTGGACAACAGCACAGTGACTTTAACTGGGACCGGCCCTTTAAGAGTGACTTTGAACACTGACCGCACCTTGGACTTGGACAACAGCACAGTGACTTTAACTGGGACCGGCCCTTTAAGAGTGACTTTGAACACTGACCGCACCTTGGACTTGGACAACAGCACAGTGACTTTAACTGGGACCGGCCCTTTAAGAGTGACTTTGAACACTGACCGCACCTTGGACTTGGACAACAGCACAGTGACTTTAACTGGGACCGGCCCTTTAAGAGTGACTTTGAACACTGACCGCACCTTGGACTTGGACAACAGCACAGTGACTTTAACTGGGACCGGCCCTTTAAGAGTGACTTTGAACACTGACCGCACCTTGGACTTGGACAACAGCACAGTGACTTTAACTGGGACCGGCCCTTTAAGAGTGACTTTGAACACTGACCGCACCTTGGACTTGGACAACAGCACAGTGACTTTAACTGGGACCGGCCCTTTAAGAGTGACTTTGAACACTGACCGCACCTTGGACTTGGACAACAGCACAGTGACTTTAACTGGGACCGGCCCTTTAAGAGTGACTTTGAACACTGACCGCACCTTGGACTTGGACAACAGCACAGTGACTTTAACTGGGACCGGCCCTTTAAGAGTGACTTTGAACACTGACCGCACCTTGGACTTGGACAACAGCACAGTGACTTTAACTGGGACCGGCCCTTTAAGAGTGACTTTGAACACTGACCGCACCTTGGACTTGGACAACAGCACAGTGACTTTAACTGGGACCGGCCCTTTAAGAGTGACTTTGAACACTGACCGCACCTTGGACTTGGACAACAGCACAGTGACTTTAACTGGGACCGGCCCTTTAAGAGTGACTTTGAACACTGACCGCACCTTGGACTTGGACAACAGCACAGTGACTTTAACTGGGACCGGCCCTTTAAGAGTGACTTTGAACACTGACCGCACCTTGGACTTGGACAACAGCACAGTGACTTTAACTGGGACCGGCCCTTTAAGAGTGACTTTGAACACTGACCGCACCTTGGACTTGGACAACAGCACAGTGACTTTAACTGGGACCGGCCCTTTAAGAGTGACTTTGAACACTGACCGCACCTTGGACTTGGACAACAGCACAGTGACTTTAACTGGGACCGGCCCTTTAAGAGTGACTTTGAACACTGACCGCACCTTGGACTTGGACAACAGCACAGTGACTTTAACTGGGACCGGCCCTTTAAGAGTGACTTTGAACACTGACCGCACCTTGGACTTGGACAACAGCACAGTGACTTTAACTGGGACCGGCCCTTTAAGAGTGACTTTGAACACTGACCGCACCTTGGACTTGGACAACAGCACAGTGACTTTAACTGGGACCGGCCCTTTAAGAGTGACTTTGAACACTGACCGCACCTTGGACTTGGACAACAGCACAGTGACTTTAACTGGGACCGGCCCTTTAAGAGTGACTTTGAACACTGACCGCACCTTGGACTTGGACAACAGCACAGTGACTTTAACTGGGACCGGCCCTTTAAGAGTGACTTTGAACACTGACCGCACCTTGGACTTGGACAACAGCACAGTGACATACTTTTTCCAGTTAGAATTACTTACAGTGATCAAATATTCAAGCTCTTCAGCATCGAAATTGCTTCTTGCCATTTTCGTCACTTAAATCGACCTCTCTCCACTCTCCTTGCAATCCCAGGGACGCACGTACAGACGCACGCAAACGATTTTTTTTAATGACGTATTTTCGCGAAAACAAACCACACATAGTATACTGTATAGGCAGGCAAATTTCATATAGGTACCTTGCTCTAAGTTATATTCGCATACGAATGATACTTATTTCATATTGTTACCTTGCTCTAAGTTATATTCGCATACGAATGATACTTATTTCATATTGTTACCTTGCTCTAAGTTATATTCGCATACGAATGATACTTATTTCATATTGTTACCTTGCTCTAAGTTATATTCGCATACGAATGATACTTATTTCATATTGTTACCTTGCTCTAAGTTATATTCGCATACGAATGATACTTATTTCATATTGTTACCTTGCTCTAAGTTATATTCGCATACGAATGATACTTATTTCATATTGTTACCTTGCTCTAAGTTATATTCGAATACGAATGATACTTATTTCATATTGTTACCTTGCTATAAGTTATATTCGCTTACGAATGAAACTTAATTCTATTGAGTCAGACAATAGTAAATCAGACTAATAGCTCTAATGTTCCATTCGAACGCGATTAAAACTTATTCAATCTGGATAGTTGTAAATTAAAATAGCAATTGATCCAGGCCATTGTGATTTAGTTTTTTTAATTACATATTGTATTTCATGACAGTTTTAAAATGAATTCTAAATAATGATTTATATTTTATAAAATAACACCAAATTCAATAAAAACTTGTAAAAAATTACAAATTTTATCACTTTCAATTTCTCAACTTCTATCATACATATTAATGCCTCTAATATTTTGTTATTACTTTACATACCCAACATGACTACTTAATTTTTGGATTATTTTGTGAATGATATATAATTTTTTAGCGTTGGTACAAGGCTTAGAAGTTTAGAAGCAAATATTTAAATTTTTCATTCATTTTCACCAAAGAAATTTTTTGGTACCAATTCAGGTCTGAAGTCACTTTGTGAGGCTTACATAATACAAACCATGCTAAAACTGAGCCGATTTTATAAACTACACCCCTCAAGGTATTTGAAAATTATTTTAAAAAAATTGATAACCCTTTTGGTGTCCCCCAAGAAATAATGGAAAATAGAGATACAATCTTTAAATTTCACTTGTTTGTTATATTTATCATTTTATTAATTTATTTCCAGATACAAAGCAATGGTTAACAGTCAAACCAACCTCAGTGTTTATGGCCCTGATTCTGTAGTTAACAGAAACACGCCATATGCAGTTGTAAACAGCTGTACGGACACACGGCAGGGCACAGAATGAAATTAATTTCATATGATTTTTTGAAGGCACTTTTTCCTGGACTTTATTTTTTTGACACCATGTCCCATTTGAAGCCCCCCTGATGCACCCCCAGAGTACAAAATTTAAAAAATAGACTCATTTTACAAACTACGGGATAGGGTGGCAGTATTGTTGGCAATAGTTCAGGGTAAATATGTTTTTTTTTGCTCTATATTTTACTTTTCGTTAGGCCGCTTAAAAAAAAAAACCTGTTTTAGTACCATTTTTTTAAATATTTTTAACATTCTTCTGACAGGTTATATCATGTGATATTTTTATTGACTAGGTTGTCACGGATACCTAATAGGTTTTCTTTTTAATTCCTGTAATTTTTACACAATGAGTTATTTTTACAAACCAAAAAAACATGTTTTAGTGTTTACATAGTCTGAGAAAATTAATTTGCTAATCTTTGGGGCTAATACCTTGGGTAGGTTATGATTTTTGTCAGATGAGATGACGGTTTTATTGGCACTAGAATTGGCTCCATACCTAATATTATTTTATTTTTATCACAGTCCTTTTTAGCTTTTTTGTTTACATTTATTATTTAAAAAATAATTGATTTTTACAATAATTTTTTTTTTGTTGTGGAAAAATATTTCTTTCTTTTAAACTTTATTTTTAAAATAAATTTTAACCACTTTTTGAAATTATACTTTTTGGTGTCTAATCCCCTTTACAATGCATTCTAATACTTTAGTATTGGAATGAATTGGCTGTATGAGTAATACTGTGTGTGTTACTCATAAAGCTCCCGGGGCTTGGGAGATCCTGGGGGCTGGATCTCACAGGCTCATCAACGGAAGGCAGCGCAATGCCTTCCTTAGGCATCGTGCTGCCAGTGACTTCAATGCCATATGGTCCCCCCCACAGCCGCATGGGGACCCGATGCAACCGCCGATTTCCGCCGAAAAAACCGCAGGTAAATCCATAAACTTAAGTAACAGGACAACATGTCGTTCCCGGTATGTCATGTGTCCTGAAGAGGTTAAGTCTACCAATACCCCCTATAACAAATTTGCCAAAGCTGGATTGGCAATGATATAATTTTGGTTGCATTGCTAATCCAACAGTATTGTTTAAAGTTCCATATTGCTTGTATTGTTACAGTTAACAAGTTACCACTGCATCTTATGGGTTAAATGTCCACCATAAGTATTACTGATGGTCACAGACATCAGACGAAGAAGTATAGCTACGTCATTGTGTTTGAAGTGGTAAATGATTTTTGCACAAATTAAAGCGATTACATCACACTACAATGTCAGTATAATGTATGTTTGAATAGCAGACAAATTTCTCTCATATGCAAATAGCACCTCAATTTACGATATACACACTGTATATCCCACGCTATAAAACCCACATCCAACCCCATCTTCCCCCTTAAACACTTCACCGCCTTAAACCCACCTCCTTCAATTAATCCACCCCCCACCTCCTCAATCACACACACACATACACAGTTTAGAAGAAGTAATGATCGACCTCCAGTATTTCAGTATATGCTGGTTCATTTTGCGTTACCCAGGGTGCACCACGTGGAGGCGAACCAGCCGTACACCCCATACAGTACCGTCAATTCACTAGACAGGTACACCTCTCCTCAGATGGCTAATACACCATTCTTCATACAACACAAACATACATTTTCCATAGAATGCAATATTACAACGGTAACCTCAAATCCTAAATTTTACATTGATATAAAAAAAAATTGGATTATTTTGGAGACATGATCACATAAATTAATTAACCTTTGTATTTTCATTTTTTGCATTAAATGTATACATGTTGTACAAGGTCTATGATTGTACCTGGTCCCGTCACGCGTGCTGCCATGAGCGCCAAAATCCACAGTAATCGTTTTTAATTGTGGCATACACATGACCACCGGCACAATAAAATAGTCATCGTGAATAATTGCTACAACCATATGCTGGACCATTTAAATGGATCACGTAGATACGAGAGAAAACAATGTTCCGGTACAATGCTGACATAACATCACCAACACTCAGTAATGTACATGTTCTCCTATGAAAGTAATTTTTTTTATTCATCTCAAATTGTTTACTTTGTACATGGTTAGAAACGTAGCAAATCATTCCTTAAACACACACACATATATATATATATATATCAGGGCCGGCGCCACCAGTAAGGCGACTTAGGCAGCCGCCTAGGGCGCCATGCAGCAGGGGGCGCCCGGCGCCTGTTGCGGTAAAAAATAAATAAAAAAAATTGCTTATATAAGTTGGGGGCGGCCGGCGGCGCCCCTCATGCGGCGCCGCCTGAGCGGCTGAGGCTGAGCGCTTGCCGCTCTAAAGAATCCTGCTCTGTGCTGTTAATGTAGCGTGGCCGAGCTCTGTTCGGTCCGCGGTACAGGAGCTTTTGTTTCCTGTACCCGGCCGGACTGACAGGAAGTGCTTACTTAGTGTGCACTTCCTGTCAGTCCGGTCGGGTACAGGAAACAAATGCTCCTGTACCGCGGATCGAACAGAGCTCGGCCACGCTACACTAGAGTTGGGGGAAAAGAGAGTGACAAGGGGGGAGGGGGGAGAATAATGAGTGACAAGGGGGGGAGAATAATGAGTGACAAGGGGGGGGAATAATGAGTGACAGGGGGGGGAGAATATGAGTGACAAGGGGGGGGGAGAATATGAGTGACAAGGGGGGGGGAGAATATGAGTGACAAGGGGGGGGGAGAATATGAGTGACAAGGGGGGGGGAGAATATGAGTGACAAGGGGGGGGAGAATATGAGTGACAAGGGGGGGGGAGAATATGAGTGACAAGGGGGGGAGAATATGAGTGACAAGGGGGGGGGAGAATATGAGTGACAAGGGGGGGGAATAATGAGTGACAAGGGGGGGGAATAATGAGTGACAAGGGGGGGGGAGAATATGAGTGACAAGGGGGGGGAATAATGAGTGACAAGGGGGGGGAATAATGAGTGACAAGGGGGGGGAATAATGAGTGACAAGGGGGGGGATAATGAGTGACAAGGGGGGGGGGAATATGAGTGACAAGGGGGGGGAATAATGAGTGACAAGGGGGGGGAATAATGAGTGACAAGGGGGGGGAATAATGAGTGACAAGGGGGGGGGGAATAATGAGTGACAAGGGGGGGGAATAATGAGTGACAAGGGGGGGAAATAATGAGTGGGGAGGGGAGGGTGGCAATAATAAGTGACAAGGGAGGGAGGGGGGGGGAGAAGAGAGTGACAATGGAGTCCCCAGAGCCAGACTGTAGCCAGAGTCCAGATCATCTTATTGTCCTGGTGGTAAGTAAACAATGCAATATGTTTATTATTTAATTGTTTAGTTATTAATACTACATTGGAGACTAATTTACCTCATATTTAGGGTCCAGTCACACATCCGTGTGTGTTTTGCGGATCCACAAAACACGGACAGCGGCAATGTGCGTTCCGCACTTTGCGGACCGCACATTGCCGGCACTATTGCGGACAAGAATAGGACATATTCTATTTTTTTCAGGATCGGAATTGCGGATCCGGGTCCGCAGTTCCGGATCGGGGCCGCACGTTGTATGGGCCCGCAATTCCGTTCCGCAAAAAGAGACAGCTACAAGAAGCTGGATTAACCCTAAGGGAAACATAGCAGTTCTTTTAATTTAAAAACTGAGTGGGCAGATCATCTGATAAGGGGGGGGGGGGGGCGCGTCAATTTTTATCTTGCCTAGGGCGGCAAAAATCCTTGCACCGGCCCTGATATATATATATATATATATATATATATATATCAAATGTACCATATGTATGTATGTATGTATGTCACTCAAAAACTCCAAAAAAGGAAAAATATTTTTAAATGAAACTTTGAATACAGATCCATTGCTAACAGGAAATAATTCTTGCTGTGTTCTAATTTTTCTTGGACGTACTATCTAGATACATACCAAAATAAATAACATTATGATAGCCAATACAATCCTAATAGCCATACACATGTTGTATTATTAGTTAATAAATGGTTTCAGCTCCTATCCCCAGTTGCAAGAAGCACTGATCACAACTTTTGACCACTTTTCAGCTCCTGAAATATTCAGTCATATGACGGATGATGACACAACCACACAGCGATATGCTATGATTTAGGTCTTACGCAATGTCATATCCCTATCCGGATCTCACTCATAAAAATTTAAAGGACTATAATCAGGCTAACTTGTAATGTAAAATAAGAATATTAAGAATATTAAGCCAGGAAGCAGGATGTCATATGGCCGCACCTTTAGACTCAGAAGACAACAGACCCTAATAACCATCTGCTGAGATCACCTCACACCTCATGCAGCTTCATAAGGAAACCTTAGACCGTAGGTCTACTGGTGCTATTGTTAGGCACCCAAGCTAAACACATGCTAATTTCCCCTACCTTTATGCCAGGTTAATTTACACCTCAGAAATGCAGAGAGCTGTTAAGGGAGGATTAGCATAATGAGACATGTAAGGACAGTCTATTAGCCAATAGCCACCCTTGAAAAAAAAAATATTTTGGGACGTTATTATGGTATCGGTATGAGACCCACCACAAAATGAAGCCTGTATCGAGGATAGAAGGTAGAACCTAGACATGAAAATGCTGGGGCCCCACTCACACGAGAAATGTTGTGACTGTCTCCTGTAAGGCCGAGATGTGGCGTGTAATTGTTCATAAATTATTGGTGGACCCAGCACAAGCGCCGAATTTTCCATTACTATTGCACACTTAAAGATATGGCCCATCTTTGTTAAATTCAAGAAAATTAGCCTGTTGTACGTTCACTATTAATAGCATACTGTTGATTTAATTTCATGACCCATTGAAACATGTTTAATAAAAAGATATGAAATATACCTGCGCCAATCATGGTCCTTCATCTAGATAAATTTCTGACTCTAGCACACCAGTTGTGGTTAAGAGGTGAAGCAGTACCCTCTCACCAACCACCTTCATTACACTCATAGTCACTCGAGGAAGTCGAGGAGTAGGATGAGGACGATGTTTTTAACACCTCCGTCATGGTTTAAAATTATTAGCAGTGTATTTCTTAAAATATTCACTATCCACACACAGGTGTCAGTTTATTCTTTACCACAGGCAGATTTTAATCAAACCAAGACTAATAAACCAGTTGCATTACAAACTTTGATTTCTCAGTTATGCTACACATGTTTTTTAAATTTATTTGGGAGTTTTTGAATTCACTACATGCAGGTTAACTATACAGTATTATCTATCCACTCCCAATTTCTCTCCAGATAGCAAGTTTCAAATGACAGCCCCTTCAGCTTTTAAATTTCATGACCACATTTCCTAAGCGTAGGAATTTACTTTTAA
>NW_024400914.1:0-16484 GCF_905171765.1 Bufo bufo
GCTGCATTTCTGAGACACATATATACAAATTAGCATATCTTACATCTGCTGGCATCAGATAGACTTGCATACCTTTAGGTTTCTGGGAAATATATTCAAATTAGCTTTGCTTGCAAAAAGAAATTATGAAAAAATTGGAAATTAAGACCTTCAGGTTACTGTCTGTTTGTATACTGAAAAAATTCTGAAAATAAAGAATTAATAAAAAAAATAAAAAATTTGGCAATTGGAGACAAAATGAATTTAAAGAAATTTGCTCAGCTCTATCCCAGATGGGAATAGCTGTTTAAGCAACTTGGGGTTATACTGTGAAGCTTAAAGGAAATGTGTCACCAAACATTTTATCTAAATATAGAAATTGACATGGACAATTAAAAATAACATCACCTAAAATTATTTAAAAATATGTGAAAACCTAAAACATGATTTAAACAATAGGTTATTTTATGATGACACATTTCCTTTAAGTGTCCCCTTCATTTTTTTTTTAAGCAGTGTATGAATATTGTGGCGATGTGTATAGTAAAAATCCTGGAAGGGGTGTATATCTCACCCAGGTTCCTCAACTGGGTGAGATAAGTAAAATCCAGGAGGATGGCGCTGGCTTCAGAAAACATAGTTGCTGGAGCTATTTCTTTTGTTGGAGTACAATGGCTGGATTTTATTTGGACTGGGAAGGTAGGCTTGGTAGTGGGACCTTCCCAGTGTCCATGCTAAAAGGGCACAACATTGTTGCTAGGGGCAACGGACAGTAAAAAAAAAAAAGGCAAAGTGTTGCCAGGGGCAACAATCTAACAGAAAGAGCAGGTGCTGCTGAATGCTGATTTGCTATTGTGTTGGAGTTAAACGGCCGGAAGCCTGTTTGTCCGTTGAAGCTGCTGCTCATGCTATTCTGGACATTTGTGCTGTGTTGCAAGGAAATCTTGCAGTGATTTAAAGGGCCAGAAGTCCCAGTAAAGAGACTGATCTGTGGAGAATTTTTTATTTTTTTTGGTGGTCACTAGTTGCTACAGGACTGTCTGTTATCATAGGTCTTATGAAGGAATATGTCAGGCGGCTGTGGTGGATAAAACAGCAAAGTGAACTAATGCGGTTTGATGCAGAGCGGGAAGCTTTGGAGGCACAACTGCAGTTGGCCCTGAAGAGGGGGTCTTCGACGCTGAGGGTACACTTTGTGAAGGTCCAGGGTGTCGGTGATGTGGTTGGAGAATCAGAGGAACAGTCTTCAGAGTGTGTGACTCGCAGTCTGGAAAAAGACGGGATTAAAGGCCATGGCGTTTCCCATAGCAACCAATACTCTGAGGAGTCTGCATGTGATAGTGACACCAGGAACCAAGGGCCGTAGGTTTCTAAGATCCAGGAGAAGGATGATGACCTCGGGGAAAGTGTACCTGGAGCACCCTCATCTCCCAGAAGTGTAGAACCTGTGACATCAGTGGGTAAGAGTGTTCCTGTTATTGCTTGTGTAGCAGACAAAGTGAGCAGGGCTCTAGAAGTTGGGCTTGGACTAAAAACTGAGTCCCATTTGAAGCCCCCCTGATGCACCCCTAGAGTAGAAACTCCAAAAAAGTGGCCCCATTTTAGAAACTACGGGATAGGGTGGCAGTATTGTTGTTACTACAGGGAGTGCAGAATTATTAGACAAGTTGTATTTTTGAGGATTAATTTTATTATTGAACAACAACCATGTTCTCAATGAACCCAAAAAACTCATTAATATCAAAGCTGGATATTTTTGGAAGTAGTTTTTAGTTTGTTTTTAGTTTTAGCTATTTTAGGGGGATATCTGTGTGTGCAGGTGACTATTACTGTGCATAATTATTAGGCAACTTAACAAAAAACAAATATATACCCATTTCAATTATTTATTTTTACCAGTGAAACCAATATAACATCTCAACATTCACAAATATACATTTCTGACATTCAAAAACAAAACAAAAACAAATCAGTGACCAATATAGCCACCTTTCTTTGCAAGGACACTCAAAAGCCTGCCATCCATGGATTCTGTCAGTGTTTTGATCTGTTCACCATCAACATTGCGTGCAGCAGCAACCACAGCCTCCCAGACACTGTTCAGAGAGGTGTACTGTTTTCCCTCCTTGTAAATCTCACATTTGATGATGGACCACAGGTTCTCAATGGGGTTCAGATCAGGTGAACAAGGAGGCCATGTCATTAGATTTTCTTCTTTTATACCCTTTCTTGCCAGCCACGCTGTGGAGTACTTGGACGCGTGTGATGGAGCATTGTCCTGCATGAAAATCATGTTTTTCTTGAAGGATGCAGACTTCTTCCTGTACCACTGCTTGAAGAAGGTGGTAGTAGGACTGGGAGTTGAGCTTGACTCCATCCTCAACCCGAAAAGGCCCCACAAGCTCATCTTTGATGATACCATCCCAAACCAGTACTCCACCTCCACCTTGCTGGCGTCTGAGTCGGACTGGAGCTCTCTGCCCTTTACCAATCCAGCCACGGGCCCATCCATCTGGCCCATCAAGACTCACTCTCATTTCATCAGTCCATAAAACCTTAGAAAAATCAGTCTTGAGATATTTCTTGGCCCATTCTTGACGTTTCAGCTTGTGTGTCTTGTTCAGTGGTGGTCGTCTTTCAGCCTTTCTTACCTTGGCCATGTCTCTGAGTATTGCACACCTTGTGCTTTTGGGCACTCCAGTGATGTTGCAGCTCTGAAATATGGCCAAACTGGTGGCAAGTGGCATCTTGGCAGCTGCACGCTTGACTTTTCTCAGTTCATGGGCAGTTATTTTGCGCCTTGGTTTTTCCACACGCTTCTTGCGACCCTGTTGACTATTTTGAATGAAACGCTTGATTGTTCGATGATCACGCTTCAGAAGCTTTGCAATTTTAAGAGTGCTGCATCCCTCTGCAAGATATCTCACTATTTTTGACTTTTCTGAGCCTGTCAAGTCCTTCTTTTGACCCATTTTGCCAAAGGAAAGGAAGTTGCCTAATAATTATGCACACCTAATATAGGGTGTTGATGTCATTAGACCACACCCCTTCTCATTACAGAGATGCACATCACCTAATATGCTTAATTGGTAGTAGGCTTTCGAGCCTATACAGCTTGGAGTAAGACAACATGCATAAAGAGGATGATGTCGTCAAAATACTCATTTGCCTAATAATTCTGCACGCAGTGTAGTTTAGGGCACATATGATTTTTGGTTGCTCTATATTATACTTTTTGTGAGGCAAGATAACAAGAAATAGCTGTTTTGGCACCGTTTTTATTTTTTGTTATTTACAACATTCATCTGAGGGGTTAGGTCATGTGATATTTTTATATAGCCGGTCGATACGGACGCGGCGATATCTAATATGTATACTTTTTTTTTTACTTATGTAAGTTTTACACAATGATTTCTTTTTTGAAGTAAAAAAAAACATGTTTTAGTGTTTCCATAGTCTGAGAGCCATAATTTTTTTTTGGGCGATTAACTTGGGTAGGGTATGATTTTTGCGGGATAAGATGACGGTATTATTGGCACTATTTTGGAGTGCGTGTGACTTTTTGATCGCTTGCTATTACACTTTTTGTGATGTAAGATGACAAAAAATGGTTTATTTAGCACAGTTTTTATTTTTTGTAAGTTTTTTGTAATGGATTTATGTAAGTTTTACACAATAATATAATTTTTGAAACAAAAAAAAAATCATGTTTTAGTGTCTCCATATTCTGAGAGCCATAGTTTTTTCAGTTTTTGGGCGATTATCTTAGGTAGGGTCTCATTTTTTGCGGGATGAGATGATGGTTTGATTGGCACTATTTTGGGGTGCATATGACTTTTTGATTGCTTGCTATTACACTTTTTGTGATGTAAGGTGACAAAAAAAGGTTTATTTAGCACAGTTTTTATTTTTTATTTTTTACGGTGTTCATCTGAGAGGTTAGTTCATGTGATATTTTTATAGAGCCGGTCGATACGAACACAGCGATACCAAATATGTATACTTTTGTTATATTTATGTAAGTTTTACACTATAACAGCTTTTTTCAAACAAAAAAAATGATGTTTTAGTGTCTCCATATTCTGAGTCATAGTTTTTTTTATTTTTTGGGCAATTGTCTCTGGTAGGGGCTCATTTTTTGAGGGATGAGGTGATGGTTAGATTGGTACTATTTTGGTGGGCAAACGCCTTTTTGATTGCTTGCTGTTGTACTTTTTTTGATGTAAGGTGACAAAAAAATGGTCTATTTAGCACAGTTTTTATTATAAAATTTTTTACGGTGTTCCTCTAAAGGGTTAGGTCATGTGATATGTTTATAGAGCCGGTCGATACGGACGCGGCGATACCTAATAAGTATACTTTTTTTCTTCCTATATTTTTTACCAATTTTTTTAAACTTTATTTGGGGAAAATGACGTTTTTGTTTATTTTTACTTGAAACTTTAATTTTTTGGGGGGGAAAACTTTATTTTTTAAACATTTTTTTTCTCTTTATTTTTTGTCCCACTTTGGGATTTGAACTTTGGGGGTTATATTCCTTTACAATGCATTCCAATAATTCTGTATTGGAATGCATTGGCTGTATGAGTAATACTGTGAGTATTACTCATACAGCTTCCTGCCTGTGGGATCCAGGGGGCTGGATCTCACAGGCTCATCACCGGAAGGCAGCGCGATGCCTTCCTTAGACATCGCGCTGCCTTCCATGCCATCGGATCCCCCCCACAGTCTTATGGGGACCCGATGGCACCGCCGACACCCGCCGCAACTGCAGGTAAAAGCCTCAAACCGCAGGTCTGAATTGACCTGCGGTTTGCGGCGATCGCCGATACGGAGGGGTGACATACCCCCCCCGGCGTTGTGACAGGATGCCGGCATCCTGTTCATATTAACCCCCGCGTGCCACAATCGCAATTTAAACTTAGGACGTACCGGTACGCCCTGAGTCCTTAAGGATTCGGGAAATAGGGCGTACCAGTACGACCTAAGTCCTTAAGGGGTTAAAAGTCTGGAGGTGGAGATGGTTCATATGTAGAGTTGAGCGAACACCTGGATGTTCGGGTTCGAGAAGTTCGGCCGAACTTCCCGGAAATGTTCGGGTTCGGGATCCGAACCCGAACCGAACTTCGTCCCGAACCCGAACCCCATTGAAGTCAATGGGGAACCGAACTTTTGGGCACTAAAAAGGCTGTAAAACAGCCCAGGAAAGAGCTAGAGGGCTGCAAAAGGCAGCAACATGTAGGTAAATCCACTGCAAACAAATGTGGATAGGGAAATGAATTAAAATAAAAATTTAAAAAATAAAAATGACCCAATATCAATTGGACAGAGGTCCCATAGCAGAGAATCTGGCTTCACGTCAGCAGAGAATCAGTCTCTTCATGCCATAGCAAAGAATCTGGCTTCATGTCAGCACAGAATCAGTCTCTTCATGCCATAGCAGAGAATCTGGCTTCATGTCAGCACAGAATCAGTCTTCATGTCATAGCAGAGAATCAGGCTTCACGTCACCCACCACTGGAACAGGCCACTGTCACACATTTAGGCCCAGGCACTCAGGCAGAGGAGAGAGGTCCCGTAACAGAGAATCTGGCCTTATGTCAGCGCAGAATCAGTCTTCATGTCATAGCAGAGAATCAGGCTTCACGTCACCCACCACTGGAACAGGCCACTGTCACACATTTAGGCCCCGGCACCCAGACAGAGGAGAGCGGTCCCGTAACAGAGAATCTGGCCTTATGTCAGCACAGAATCTGTCTTCATGTCATAGCAGAGAATCAGGCATCACGTCACCCACCACTGGAACAGGCCACTGTCACACATTTAGGCCCAGGCACCCAGGCAGAGGAGAGAGGTCCCGTAACAGAGAATCTGGCCTTATGTCAGCGCAGAATCAGTCTTCATGTCATAGCAGAGAATCAGGCTTCACGTCACCCACCACTGGAACAGGCCACTGTCACACATTTAGGCCCCGGCACCCAGACAGAGGAGAGCGGTCCCGTAACAGAGAATCTGGCCTTATGTCAGCACAGAATCTGTCTTCATGTCATAGCAGAGAATCAGGCTTCACGTCACCCACCACTGGAACAGGCCACTGTCACACATTTAGGCCCAGGCACCCAGGCAGAGGAGAGAGGTCCCGTAACAGAGAATCTGGCCTTATGTCAGCGCAGAATCAGTCTTCATGTCATAGCAGAGAATCAGGCTTCACGTCACCCACCACTGGAACAGGCCACTGTCACACATTTAGGCCCCGACACCCAGACAGAGGAGAGAGGTCCCGTAACAGAGAATCTGGCCTTATGTCAGCACAGAATCTGTCTTCATGTCATAGCAGAGAATCAGGCTTCACGTCACCCACCACTGGAACAGGCCACTGTCACACATTTAGGCCCAGGCACCCAGGCAGAGGAGAGAGGTCCCGTAATGGAGAATCTGGCCTTAGAGAAACATAGAAACATAGAATGTGTCGGCATATAAGAACCATTTGGCCCATCTAGTCTGCCCAATATATCTGAAAGTCTGCCCAATATATCTGAACAGTCTTCATGTCATAGCAGAGAATCAGGCTTCACGTCAGCCACCCCTGTAACAGGCCACTGTCACACATTTAGGCCCAGGCACCCAAGCAGAGGAGAGAGGTCCCATAACAGAGAATCTGGCCTTATGTCAGCGCAGAATCTTTATTCATGTCATAGCAGAGAATCAGGCTTCACGTCACCCACCACTGGAACAGGCCACTGTCACACATTTAGGCCCCGGCACCCAGACAGAGGAGAGCGGTCCCGTAACAGAGAATCTGGCCTTATGTCAGCGCAGAATCTGTCTTCATGTCATAGCAGAGAATCAGGCTTCACGTCAGCCACCACTGGAACAGGCCACTGTCACACATTTAGGCCCAGGCACCCAGGCAGAGGAGAGAGGTCCCGTAACAGAGAATCTGGCCTTATGTCAGCGCAGAATCTGTATTCATGTCATAGCAGAGAATCAGGCTTCACGTCACCCACCACTGGAACAGGCCACTGTCACACATTTAGGCCCCGGCACCCAGACAGAGGAGAGCGGTCCCGTAACAGAGAATCTGGCCTTATGTCAGCACAGAATCTGTCTTCATGTCATAGCAGAGAATCAGGCTTCACGACACCCACCACTGGAACAGGCCACTGTCACACATTTAGGCCCAGGCACCCAGGCAGAGGATAGAGGTCCCGTAACAGAGAATCTGGCCTTATGTCAGCGCAGAATCAGTCTTCATGTCATAGCAGAGAATCAGGCTTCACGTCACCCACCACTGGAACAGGCCACTGTCACACATTTAGGCCCCGACACCCAGACAGAGGAGAGAGGTCCCGTAACAGAGAATCTGGCCTTATGTCAGCACAGAATCTGTCTTCATGTCATAGCAGAGAATCAGGCTTCACGTCACCCACCACTGGAACAGGCCACTGTCACACATTTAGGCCCAGGCACCCAGGCAGAGGAGAGAGGTCCCGTAATGGAGAATCTGGCCTTAGAGAAACATAGAAACATAGAATGTGTCGGCAGATAAGAACCATTTGGCCCATCTAGTCTGCCCAATATATCTGAAAGTCTGCCCAATATATCTGAACAGTCTTCATGTCATAGCAGAGAATCAGGCTTCACGTCAGCCACCACTGGAACAGGCCACTGTCACACATTTAGGCCCAGGCACCCAAGCAGAGGAGAGAGGTCCCGTAACAGAGAATCTGGCCTTATGTCAGCGCAGAATCTGTATTCATGTCATAGCAGAGAATCAGGCTTCACGTCAGCCACCACTGGAACAGGCCACTGTCACACATTTAGGCCCCGGCACCCAGACAGAGGAGAGCGGTCCCGTAACAGAGAATCTGGCCTTATGTCAGCGCAGAATCTGTCTTCATGTCATAGCAGAGAATCAGGCTTCACGTCAGCCACCACTGGAACAGGCCACTGTCACACATTTAGGCCCAGGCACCCAGGCAGAGGAGAGAGGTCCCGTAACAGAGAATCTGGCCTTATGTCAGCGCAGAATCTGTATTCCTGTCATAGCAGAGAATCAGGCTTCACGTCAGCCACCACTGGAACAGGCCACTGTCACCCATTTAGGCCCAGGCACCCAGGCAGAGGAGAGAGGTCACGTAACAGAGAATCTGGCCTTATGTCAGCGCAGAATCTGTATTCATGTCATAGCAGAGAATCAGGCTTCACGTCACCCACCACTGGAACAGGCCACTGTCACACATTTAGGCCCAGGCACCAAGGCAGAGGAGAGAGGTCCCGTAACAGAGAATCTGGCCTTATGTCAGCGCAGAATCTGTCTTCATGTCATAGCAGAGAATCAGGCTTCACGTCAGCCACCACTGGAACAGGCCGCTGTCACCCATTTAGGCCCAGGCACCCAGGCAGAGGAGAGAGGTCACGTAACAGAGAATCTGGCCTTATGTCAGCGCAGAATCTGTATTCATGTCATAGCAGAGAATCAGGCTTCACGTCACCCACCACTGGAACAGGCCACTGTCACACATTTAGGCCCCGGCACCCAGACAGAGGAGAGGTTCATTCAACTTTGGGTTGCCCCACAATATAATGGTAAAATGAAATTAAAAATTGTATTGAATGAGGAAGTGCCCTGGAGTAGAATAATATATTGTTAAGGTGAGGTAGTTAATATCTAATCTGCACAAGGGATGGACAGGTCCTGTGGGATCCATGCCTGGTTCATTTTTATGAACGTCAGCTTGTCCACATTGGCTGTAGACAGGCGGCTGCGTTTGTCTGTAATGACGCCCCCTGCCGTGCTGAATACACGTTCAGACAAAACGCTGGTGGCCGGGCAGGCCAGCACCTCCAAGGCATAAAAGGCTAGCTCTGGCCACGTGGACAATTTGGAGACCCAGAAGTTGAATGGGGCCGAACCATCAGTCAGTACGTGGAGGGGTGTGCACAGGTACTGTTCCACCATGTTAGTGAAATGTTGCCTCCTGCTAACACGTTCCGTATCAGGTGGTGGTGCAGTTAGCTGTGGCGTGGTGACAAAACTTTTCCACATCTC
This sequence comes from Bufo bufo, assembly GCF_905171765.1. Lineage (NCBI taxonomy): Eukaryota > Metazoa > Chordata > Amphibia > Anura > Bufonidae > Bufo > Bufo bufo. The sequence continues at coordinate 9,032 of NW_024400914.1, forward strand.
TGCCATGCTAACCCTGCCCTCAGAGGAGCTGGCCGTGACACAGCTGCGTTGGTGACCTCTTGCTCCTCCTCTGCCTTCGCCTTGGGCTTCCACTGGTTCCCCTGTGACATTTGGGAATGCTCTCAGTAGCGCGTCTACCAACGTGCGCTTGTACTTGCGCATCTTCCTATCACGCTCCAGTGTAGGAAATAAGGTGGGCACATTGTCTTTGTACTGGGGATCCAGCAGGGTGGCAACCCAGTAGTCTGCACACGTTAAAATGTGGGCAACTCTGCTGTCGTTGCGCAGGCACTGCAGCATGTAGTCGCTCTTGTGTGCCAGGCTGCCCAGAGGTAAGGACAAGCTGTCCTCTGTGGGAGGCGTATCGTCATCGTCCTGTGTTTCCCCCCAGCCACGCACCAGTGATGGGCCCGAGCTGCTTTGGGTGCCACCCCGCTGTGAACATGCTTCATCCTCATCCTCCTCCACCTCCTCCTCATCCTCGTCCTCCTTGTCCTCCAGTAGTGGGCCCTGTCTGGCCACATTTGTACCTGGCCTCTGGTGTTGCAAAAAACCTCCCTCTGAGTCACTTTGAAGAGACTGGCCTGAAAGTGCTAAAAATGACCCCTCTTCGTCCTCTTCCTCCTGGGCCACCTCCTCTTCCATCATCGCCTTAAGTGTTTTCTCAAGGAGACATAGAAGTGGTATTGTAACGCTTATAACGGCGTCATCGCCACTGGCCATGTTGGTGGAGTACTCGAAACAGCGCAACAGGGCACACAGGTCTCGCATGGAGGCCCAGTCATTGGTGGTGAAGTGGGTCTGATCCGCAGTGCGACTGACCCGTGCGTGCTGCAGCTGAAACTCCACTATGGCCTGCTGCTGCTCGCACAGTCTGTCCAGCATATGCAAGGTGGAGTTCCACCTGGTGGGCACGTCGCATATGAGGCGGTGAGCGGGAAGGCCGAAGTTACGCTGTAGCGCAGACAGGCGAGCAGCGGCAGGGTGTGAACGCCGGAAGCGCGAACAGACGGCCCGCACTTTATGCAGCAGCTCTGACATGTCGGGGTAGTTGCGAATGAACTTCTGCACCACCAAATTCAGCACATGCGCCAGGCAAGGGATGTGCGTCAAACCGTCTAGTCCCAGAGCTGCAACGAGATTTCGCCCATTATCGCACACCACCAGGCCGGGCTTGAGGCTCACCGGCAGCAACCACTCGTCGGTCTGTTGTTCTATACCCCGCCACAACTCCTGTGCGGTGTGGGGCCTGTCCCCCAAACATATGAGTTTCAGAATGGACTGCTGACGTTTACCCCGTGCTGTGCTGAAGTTGGTGGTGAAGGTGTGTGGCTGACTGGATGAGCAGGTGGAAGAAGAGGAGGAGGAAGCTGAGTAGGAGGAGGAGGACACAGGAGGCAAAGAATGTTGCCCTGCGATCCTTGGCGGCGGAAGGACGTGCGCTAAATAGCTCTCCGCCTGGGGCCCAGCCGCCACTACATTTACCCAGTGTGCAGTTAGGGAGATATAGCGTCCCTGGCCGTGCTTACTGGTCCACGTATCTGTGGTTAGGTGGACCTTGCCACAGATGGCGTTGCGCAGTGCACACTTGATTTTATCGGAAACTTGTTTGTGCAGGGAAGGCACGGCTCTCTTAGAGAAGTAGTGGCGGCTGGGAACAACATACTATGGGACAGCAAGTGACATGAGCTGTTTGAAGCTGTGTGTGTCCACCAGCCTAAATGACAGCATTTCATAGGCCAGTAGTTTAGAAATGCTGGCATTCAGGGCCACGGATCGAGGGTGGCTAGGTGGGAATTTACGCTTTCTCTCAAATGTTTGTAAGATGGAGAGCTGAACGCTGCCGTGTGACATGGTTGAGATGCTTGGTGAAGCAGGTGGTGGTGTTGGTGGTACATCCCATGTTTGCTGGGCGGCAGGTGCCAACGTTCCTCCAGAGGCAGAGGAAGAGGCCGAGGCGGCGGCAGCAGGAGCAGAAGAGGCCGAGGCGGCGGCAGCAGCAGAAGAGGCCGAGGCGGCAGCAGCAGAAGAGGCAGCAGGGGGAGCCTGAGTGACTTCCTTGTTTTTAAGGTGTTTACTCCACTGCAGTTCATGCTTTGCATGCAGGTGCCTGGTCATGCAGGTTGTGCTAAGGTTCAGAACGTTAATGCCTCGCTTCAGGCTCTGATGGCACAACATGCAAACCACTCGGGTCTTGTCGTCAGCACATTGTTTGAAGAAGTGCCATGCCAGGGAACTCCTTGAAGCTGCCTTTAGGGTGCTCGGTCCCAGATGGCGGCGGTCAGTAGCAGGCGGAGTCTCTTGGCGGCGGGTGTTCTGATTTTGCCCACTGCTCCCTCTTTTGCTAAGCTGTTGGCTCGGTCTCAACACTGCCTCTTCCTCCGAACTGTGAAAGTCAGTGGCACGACCTTCATTCCATGTGGGGTCTAGGACCTCATCGTCCCCTGCATCGTCTTCCACCCAGTCTTGATCCCTGACCTCCTGTTCAGTCTGCACACTGCAGAAAGACGCAGCAGTTGGCACCTGTGTTTCGTCATCATCAGAGAAGTGCTGAGGTGGTATTCCCATGTCCTCATCATCAGGAAAAATAAGTGGTTGTGCGTTAGTGCATTCTATCTCTTCCACCCCTGGGGAAGGGCTAGGTGGATGCCCTTGGGAAACCCTGGCAGCAGAGTCTTCAAACAGCATAAGAGACTGCTGCATAACTTGAGGCTCAGACAGTTTCCCTGATATGCATGGGGGTGATGTGACAGACCGATGGGCTTGGTTTTCATGCGCCATCTGTGCGCTTTCTGCAGAAGACTGGGTGGGAGATAATGTGAACGTGCTGGATCCACTGTCGGCCACCCAATTGACTAATGCCTGTACCTGCTCAGGCCTTACCATCCTTAGAACGGCATTGGGCCCCACCAAATATCGCTGTAAATTCTGCTGGCTACTGGGACCTGAGGTAGTTGGTTCACTAGGACGTGTGGCTGTGGCAGAACGGCCACGTCCTCTCCCAGCACCAGAGGGTCCACTAACACCACCACGACCATGTCCACGTCCGCGTCCCTTATTAGATGTTTTCCTCATTGTTCCCGTTCACCACAATTTTGAGAATGGCAAATTTGGGAATGCTTTTTCAACCCAGAGCAAAAAGTCTGCTTTAACGGTCACTACAAATAACTTGACCAGCTAAAACTGTGCAGATTTGGTTGAATAGAGATGTGAGACCTGTTTTTTTTTGCGCTGTGTGACAGTTATAGGTTTAATCACAGAACGACACTTCTATCAGCACGCTAGCGTGTGTCTTAGGTTTTTCTGAATGATACTATCAATAACTTCAATGTAAGATTTTCTTTTTGGGATAGATTTCAAGTAGGCCTGAAATACCACAAACTAGTTATTTTCAGAATGGCAAATTTGGGAATGCTTTTTCAACCCAGAACAAAAAGTCTGCTTTGACGGTCACTACAAATAACTTGACCAGCTAAAACTGTGCAGATTTGGTTGAATAGAGATGTGAGACCTGTTTTTTTTTTGCGCTGTGTGACAGTTATAGGTTTAATCACAGAATGACACTTCTATCAGCACGCTAGCATGTGTCTTAGGTTTTTCTGAATGATACTATCAATAACTTCAATGTAAGATTTTCTTTTTGGGATAGATTTCAAGTAGGCCTGAAATACCACAAACTAGTTATTTTCAGAATGGCAAATTTGGGAATGCTTTTTCAACCCAGAACAAAAGTCTGCTTTGACGGTCACTACAAATAACTTGACCAGCTAAAACTGTGCAGATTTGGTTGAATAGAGATGTGAGACCTGTTTTTTTTTGCGCTGTGTGACAGTTATAGGTTTAATCACAGAACGACACTTCTATCAGCACGCTAGCTTGTGTCTTAGGTTTTTCTGAATGATACTATCAATAACTTCAATGTAAGATTTTCATTTTTGGGATAGATTTCAAGTAGGCCTGAAATACCACAAACTAGTTATTTTCAGAATGGCAAATTTGGGAATGCTTTTTCAACCCAGAACAAAAAGTCTGCTTTGACGGTCACTACAAATAACTTGACCAGCTAAAACTGTGCAGATTTGGTTGAATAGAGATGTGAGACCTGTTTTTTTTTGCGCTGTGTGACAGTTATAGGTTTAATCACAGAATGACACTTCTATCAGCACGCTAGCGTGTGTCTTAGGTTTTTCTGAATGATACTATCAATAACTTCAATGTAAGATTTTCTTTTTGGGATAGATTTCAAGTAGGCCTGAAATACCACAAACTAGTTATTTTCAGAATGGCAAATTTGGGAATGCTTTTTCAACCCAGAACAAAAAATCTGCTTTGTCGGTCACTACAAATAACTTGACCAGCTAAAACTGTGCAGATTTGGTTGAATAGAGATGTGAGACCTGTTTTTTTTTGCGCTGTGTGACAGTTATAGGTTTAATCACAGAATGACACTTCTATCAGCACGCTAGCGTGTGTCTTAGGTTTTTCTGAATGATACTATCAATAACTTCAATGTAAGATTTTCTTTTTGGGATAGATTTCAAGTAGGCCTGAAATACCACAAACTAGTTATTTTCAGAATGGCAAATTTGGGAATGCTTTTCAACCCAGAACAAAAAGTCTGCTTTGACGGTCACTACAAATAACTTGACCAGCTAAAACTGTGCAGATTTGGTTGAATAGAGATGTGAGACCTGTTTTTTTTTGCGCTGTGTGACAGTTATAGGTTTAATCACAGAATGACACTTCTATCAGCACGCTAGCATGTGTCTTAGGTTTTTCTGAATGATACTATCAATAACTTCAATGTAAGATTTTCTTTTTGGGATAGATTTCAAGTAGGCCTGAAATACCACAAACTAGTTATTTTCAGAATGGCAAATTTGGGAATGCTTTTTCAACCCAGAACAAAATGTCTGCTTTGACGGTCACTACAAATAACTTGACCAGCTAAAACTGTGCAGATTTGGTTGAATAGAGATGTGAGACCTGTTTTTTTTTTGCGCTGTGTGACAGTTATAGGTTTAATCACAGAATGACACTTCTATCAGCACGCTAGCTTGTGTCTTAGGTTTTTCTGAATGATACTATCAATAACTTCAATGAAAGATTTTCATTTTTGGGATAGATTTCAAGTAGGCCTGAAATACCACAAACTAGTTATTTTCAGAATGGCAAATTTGGGAATGCTTTTTCAACCCAGAACAAAAAGTCTGCTTTGACGGTCACTACAAATAACTTGACCAGCTAAAACTGTGCAGATTTGGTTGAATAGAGATGTGAGACCTGTTTTTTTTTGCGCTGTGTGACAGTTATAGGTTTAATCACAGAACGACACTTCTATCAGCACGCTAGCGTGTGTCTTAGGTTTTTCTGAATGATACTATCAATAACTTCAATGTAAGATTTTCTTTTTGGGATAGATTTCAAGTAGGCCTGAAATACCACAAACTAGTTATTTTCAGAATGGCAAATTTGGGAATGCTTTTTCAACCCAGAACAAAAAGTCTGCTTTGACGGTCACTACAAATAATTTGACCAGCTAAAACTGTGCAGATTTGGTTGAATAGAGATGTGAGACCTGTTTTTTTTTGCGCTGTGTGACAGTTATAGGTTTAATCACAGAATGACACTTCTATCAGCACGCTAGCGTGTGTCTTAGGTTTTTCTGAATGATACTATCAATAACTTCAATGTAAGATTTTCTTTTTGGGATAGATTTCAAGTAGGCCTGAAATACCACAAACTAGTTATTTTCAGAATGGCAAATTTGGGAATGCTTTTTCAACCCAGAACAAAAAATCTGCTTTGACGGTCACTACAAATAACTTGACCAGCTAAAACTGTGCAGATTTGGTTGAATAGAGATGTGAGACCTGTTTTTTTTTGCGCTGTGTGACAGTTATAGGTTTAATCACAGAATGACACTTCTATCAGCACGCTAGCGTGTGTCTTAGGTTTTTCTGAATGATACTATCAATAACTTCAATGTAAGATTTTCTTTTTGGGATAGATTTCAAGTAGGCCTGAAATACCACAAACTAGTTATTTTCAGAATGGCAAATTTGGGAATGCTTTTTCAACCCAGAACAAAAAATCTGCTTTGACGGTCACTACAAATAACTTGACCAGCTAAAACTGTGCAGATTTGGTTGAATAGAGATGTGAGACCTGTTTTTTTTTGCGCTGTGTGACAGTTATAGGTTTAATCACAGAACGACACTTCTATCAGCACGCTAGCGTGTGTCTTAGGTTTTTCTGAATGATACTATCAATAACTTCAATGTAAGATTTTCTTTTTGGGATAGATTTCAAGTAGGCCTGAAATACCACAAACTAGTTATTTTCAGAATGTCAAATTTGGGAATGCTTTTTCAACCCAGAACAAAAAGTCTGCTTTGACGGTCCCTACAAATAACTTGACCAGCTAAAACTGTGCAGATTTGGTTGAATAGAGATGTGAGACCTGTTTTTTTTTGCGCTGTGTGACAGTTATAGGTTTAATCACAGAATGACACTTCTATCAGCACGCTAGCGTGTGTCTTAGGTTTTTCTGAATGATACTATCAATAACTTCAATGTAAGATTTTCTTTTTGGGATAGATTTCAAGTAGGCCTGAAATACCACAAACTAGTTATTTTCAGAATGGCAAATTTGGGAATGCTTTTTCAACCCAGAACAAAAAATCTGCTTTAACGGTCACTACAAATAACTTTACCAGCTAAAACTGTGCAGATTTGGTTGAATAGAGATGTGAGACCTGTTTTTTTTTGCGCTGTGTGACAGTTATAGGTTTAATCACAGAATGACACTTCTATCAGCACGCTAGCGTGTGTCTTAGGTTTTTCTGAATGATACTATCAATAACTTCAATGTAAGATTTTCTTTTTGGGATAGATTTCAAGTAGGCCTCAAATACCACAAACTAGTTATTTTCAGAATGGCAAATTTGGGAATGCTTTTTCAACCCAGAACAAAAAGTCTGCTTTGACGGTCACTACAAATAACTTGACCAGCTAAAACTGTGCAGATTTGGTTGAATAGAGATGTGAGACCTGTTTTTTTTGCGCTGTGTGACAGTTATAGGTTTAATCACAGAATGACACTTCTATCAGCGCGCTAGCGTGTGTCTTAGGTTTTTCTGAATGATACTATCAATAACTTCAATGTAAGATTTTCTTTTTGGGATAGATTTCAAGTAGGCCTGAAATACCACAAACTAGTTATTTTCAGAATGGCAAATTTGGGAATGCTTTTTCAACCCAGAACAAAAAGTCTGCTTTGACGGTCACTACAAATAACTTGACCAGCTAAAACTGTGCAGATTTGGTTGAATAGAGATGTGAGACCTGTTTTTTTTTGCGCTGTGTGACAGTTATAGGTTTAATCACAGAACGACACTTCTATCAGCACGCTAGCGTGTGTCTTAGGTTTTTCTGAATGATACTATCAATA
>NW_024400915.1:0-16449 GCF_905171765.1 Bufo bufo
ACCGCTTTCTTTGACAGATTCTAGTATGGGTACATATATGTTTTCCCAACCCCAGCACATTAGTTTGCTAATTCCAGATGTATGAAACGCAGGCCTAACTGTATCTAGTATATTGAACGCCAGATAAACTAACTTGGCCTTTTTTAAATAAAAAAAAAATTCCCTCACTGGAATACTTTATGGCTTTTCACTGTATGGATTACAGGTGGACTGGTATTAGTAGGGGTGACACAAGCACACCCAAGTCCCTGATGTAGGATTTCTATGGCACAGACCACTATTACAAGTGATTAATGGACGTTGGGAGAGATTGTGCTGCAGCACTAGTCCCAAGATGGCCGCCGCCTATCAGCCCAGTAACATGTGCCACAAAATGGTCTGCACAACCTTTAAAAAAAATAGCCTTGGACTGTGCTGCTAAATCGCTATTGGTCTGAATCCCAGGTGTAGATGTCTGACTTGTTTGGAGCTTTGGAATGCACACTGTGGCAGCTTCTGCTGCAGCACTACAAGTCGCAAAATGGCGGCCGGCGGTCAGCCCAGGTACATGTGGATGGAAAAATCACTCTGGCCACTCTAAAAATAGCCAATCCCTATCAAAAAAGCAGCTCAGCTGCAGTTGTTCAGATGAATCACAGGTGGAGGAGAGAAATTTGCTTCCAGTTATTCAATTATCCCTGCCTATTCTCGCCCTAGCATCAGCTGCGTCTATCCCTGTTCTATTCACATCGGGAGTGAGCACGTCCCGACGTGCGCACAAGCTTATAAAGAGGCTGAGTCACATGCTGCACTTGGCCAATCACAGCCTTGCCAATAGTAGGCATGGCTGCGATGGCATCTTAGGGCAAGTAGTATGATGCATGTTGATTGGCTGCTTTGCAGCCTTTCAAAATGCGCCAAAATACATGCCGAACGACGAACCCGAACCCGAACTTTTACGAAAAAGTTCGGGTTCGGGTCCGTGTCACGAACACCCCAAAATTCGGTACGGACCCGAACTATGCTCGAACTGTTCGCTCAACACTACTCCCAAGCAGCAGTTAGTCTGTACGGACTTAGACGAGCCTATGCAGCTAGGAGGAACTACTCGTCAGGTCCGTCCTCCTGAGGCTCTGTCCTTCTTTCCTCAGAAACAAAAGACCGTCGGAAAAACTACTAACCCCAGGCTGTGTGGAGGATGTCAGCCGGGGGGTATACGTTTCCTCCATACGTACATCGCAATTTGTGTTGCCAGCGGTTATTATTTTTGGTGATAAGACGGAGACTATTTCTTTCTTTCTAGACAGTGGAGCAGGGGTAAATTTGATAGATGCCCATTTTGCCCGCACTTTGGGTTTGTCTCTCTGTACTTTACAGAGACCCATTCCCATATTCGCTATTGATTCTGCTCCCCTGTCTCAGAGAAACCTCACGCACATGGTTCATAATTTACACCTTCGGGTAGGGGACCACCATAACGAGATGCTTTCATGTTATGTTCTGGAGGGGCTTCCCACTCCGGTAGTGCTGGGTCTTCCCTGGTTGGTAGCGCACAATCCAGTGGTGGATTGGCAGGCCAGGGAGATATTGGAGTGGAGTGAGCAGTGCAGAGAAAATTGCTTAAATAGCAATTGCTTAGTCACCTCCATAACTACCCTACCTACATTTATTTCGGACTTTGAGGATGTTTTTTCTGAAAAGGGTTGTCAGAAGTTACCACCTCATCGTCCTTATGATTGCCCGGTTAACCTTATTCCCGGCGCAAAATTACCCAAGACCAGGTTATATAATCTTTCGGGTCCAGAGAGACAAGCCATGAAAGATTATATCTCCGAGAGCTTGGCTAAGGGACACATCAGACCCTCTTCTTCACCCGTGGCTGCAGGGTTTTTCTTCGTTAAAAAGAAAGATGGGGGCCTGCGTCCTTGCTTAGATTTTCGCGAATTAAATCAGATAACCATCCGAGACCCATACCCTCTTCCTCTCATTCCTGACCTGTTTAATCAGATTGCGGGTGCTAAGTGGTTCTCCAAACTTGATCTTAGGGGGGCCTACAATCTGATTCGTATTAAGGAGGGGGATGAGTGGAAGACAGCGTTTAACACCCCTGAGGGGCATTATGAAAATCTAGTTATGCCTTTCGGTCTGACCAATGCTCCTGCCGTCTTTCAACATTTCGTTAATGACATTTTTAGTCATCTAATCGGCAGGTTTGTGGTAATATACCTAGATGATATTTTAATTTATTCGTCCGATCTGAAAACACATGAGGTGCATGTCAGACAAGTACTGCAGGTCCTACGGACGAATGAATTATATGCTAAAATTTAAAAATGTGTCTTCGCCGTTCAGGAGATACAATTCCTGGGTTATTTTTTTATCTGCGTCAGGTTTCCGTATGGATCCTAGGAAGGTCCAGGCAATTTTAGATTGGGATCTTCCTGAGAACCTCAAAGCACTACAACGGTTCTTGGGCTTCGCGAATTTCTATAGGAAATTCATTAAAAATTATTCACTTATTGTAAAACCGCTTACTGACATGACTAGGAAGGGGACTGATTTTTCTAAATGGTCTGACGCCGCTAAAGTTGCTTTTTCCTCTCTAAAAGAGAGGTTTACCTCAGCACCTGTACTGGTCCAACCTGATGTCTCTCAGCCTTTTATTGTTGAAGTCGATGCGTCAGAGGTGGGAGTGGGGGCGGTGCTGTCTCAGAGTCCGTCTCCTGGCAAATGGCGTCCTTGTGCTTTCTTTTCTAAAAAACTATCTGCAGCAGAAAAGAACTACGATATTGGCAATAGGGAACTATTAGCTATTAAACTAGCGTTTGAAGAATGGCGTCACTTTTTAGAGGGGGCAGTCCACCCCGTCACTGTAATTACGGACCACAAAAATCTTCTGTACCTCGAATTAGCTAAGCGTCTCACCCCTAGACAGGCTAGGTGGTCGCTATTTTTTACCAGGTTTAACTTTGTGATTACCTATCGTCCTGGGGCAAAGAACACCAAGGCTGATGCACTATCTCGTTGTTTCCCTGGAGGGGGTAATGTGAGTGATCCGGTACCCATTCTTCAAAGAGGAGTGGTTGTTTCTGCGGTACACTCTGTTTTGGAGGGGAAGGTGTTAGAGGCCCAGGGGGACGCCCCGGTCTCTTGCCCCTCAGAGAAATTGTTTGTACAGTTGAACTTACGTTTCGAATTATTAAAGGAACATCATAATTCGGCACTTGCTGGGCACCCGGGTAGTAAAGCAACCTTGGAACTATTGTCTCGTCGTTTTTGGTGGCCATGTATTGGATTTTGTGTCTTCTTGTTCTACCTGTGCGCGCGCAAAAGTTTCACATACACGTCCTGCAGGGTCTCTATTACCACTCGTCATTCCCAATAGACCGTGGACACATCTGTCAATGGATTTTATCACTGACTTACCTTTGTCTGCGGGTAAAACAGTTATTTTGGTAGTAGTGGACAGGTTTAGCAAAATGGTACACTTCATTGCGTTACCCGCACTACCTAATGCTAAGACTCTTGCTCAGGTATTCGTCAGTGAAATCGTGAAGCTTCACGGGGTCCCCTCCGATGTTGTTTCGGATCGGGGTACCCAGTTTATTTCTAAATTTTGGAAAGCTTTTTGTTCTCGTTTGGGGGTACACTTGTCCTTTTCCTCTGCTTTCCATCCTCAGTCGAATGGACAGACTGAGCGTACCAACCAAAACCTTGAGACATATCTAAGATGTTTTGTGTCTGAAAACCAAGAGTTGTGGTCATCATATTTACCGTTAGCTGAGTTTGCCATAAATAATCGTCGTCAGGAATCCACTGGCAAGTCACCATTTCTTGGTGCATATGGTTTTTATCCCCAATTCTGTACTTTCAAAGAGGGGGGGTCTTCTGGGGTTCCCGAAGAGGAACGGTTTTCGTCATCTCTTTCATCGGTATGGCAGAAGGTGCAAGCTAACTTGAAAAATATGGGAGGTAAATACAAATGCATGGCTGATAAGAGACGGTCGCCAGGTCCGGACCTAGGAGTGAATGACTATGTGTGGTTGTCTACTAGGAATATTAAATTGAAGGTTCCCTCTTGGAAACTGGGTCCTAGGTTTATTGGCCCTTACAAAATTGTAGCCATCATCAACCCCGTGGCTTTTCGCCTGGAGTTACCTCAGACTTTTAAAATTCATAATGTTTTTCATAAGTCGTTACTCAAAAAATATGTTCCACCTCTAGAACCATCACCGCTGCCACCCCCTCCTGTTGTCGTGGATGGTAACCTAGAATTTCAGATATCCAAAATTGTTAATTCTCGTCGGGTCCGCCGCTCTCTTCAATATCTGGTGCATTGGGGAGGTTACGGTCCCGAGGAAAGAATGTGGGTTCCTGCGTCTGAAGTAAACGCCGACAGGTTAGTTCGGGTTTTTCATGCCTCTCATCCTGGGAGACCTGGTCCTGAGTGTCCGGAGGCCCCTCGTAGAGAGGGGGGTACTGTCACGAGGGTGTCGAGGACCACGCCTGACTCCGTTATACCCGGGGTCAGGAAGTCGCAGCGGTTAGCTGCGCGCTCTATTTAAGATAGGGCTGTTTTCCTTATGGTAGCTTTCTGGGTTTGCTTAGCAAACCCTTTTGGCTCACTCAGGGATCCGTAGCTCCTTCTCCTCAGCTGTTCCTTGTCCAGCACTCCCAGACCTCCTTATATTTCTCTCTCACACTTCTCTGGTTGCCAGAGATAGAGCTTCCTGCCTGGACATCTATTCTGACCTTCTGGAGCTGTGTTGCTGCGTTCGCTGGTAGTTGGTCCAGTACGCTACCCTCCAGATCCCTGTTGGACCTTTTTGGTTTATTGTGGTCGCCCACCTGGGTGTATGTGTTTGTATGTTTTGTCTGTCCTCTCCCTGGTGTTTCCCTCTTAGTGATAGTGGTGTGGACTAGCGATCCCACCGGCCTGTTCACTATCCAGGGCTCATATTAGGGAAAGCCAGGGTTTAGGCACGCGATCGCCGCACGGGTGAGGAACCCGTCTAGGGACGTCAGGGCAGTCAGGTGCCAGCCGCAAGGTGAGTTAGGGGTCACCACCTTTCCCTCTCCCTTGGGCAGGGCTTTCCCTGTTTTCCTCCCTGTGCGTGTCGTCGGTCATTACACTGGTAGTTCTTTTATAGGCGTTTGTTTTTAAACATTTGTATCATATTTTTTTTTGCTTAACTTAAAGGGGTTGTCTCACTTCAGCAAATAGCATTTATCATGTAGAGAAAGTTAATACAAGTCACTTACTAATGTATTATTATTATCCATATTGCTTCCTTTGGTGGCTGGATTCATTTTTGTATCACATGATGCATTCCTTAAATGATGGTCGTGCTTGCACAGTACAGGAAAAAGCATTAGTCTCTCTGGTGCTTCGGACCGTGGGAGCTCACATAGGCTGGTGCTTTTTAGTGATGAGCGGCAGGGGTCATATTCGAATTTGCGATATTTCGCGAATATTTTGTAGAATATTCGTTGAAAATTCGCAAATTCTAAAATTCGCGATTTTTTTTTTTTACTCAAAAAATCTGAAAGGTAATGATTGTGTAATATGCGAATTTTCAGAATTCGAATTTTCGGATTCAAATTTTTTATTGCGAATTTTTCAATTTACAACTATTAGACAAAGAAGATTATATCACTATATTAGCTAAATTGCTCTTTTCGATTTTTTTTTGAATATTCTCTATATTGCTATAACTTCTTTTTTTTCGAATATTCGTAATATTCTAAAACAAGAATATATAGCAATATAGCGAATATTAAAAAAAAAATGAATATAGAGCAAAATTCGCAAACACTACTACTCCTAAAGTCAAGTATATTGCAGCCTTCTTATTGGCCCACAAGCTAGAAGCAGTGAGGGATCATGTGTACTGAAAAAAAAAAAAAAAAACGGAAAAAATTTGAATATTCGAAATTTCGAATATATATAACTATATTCGAAATTTTCGCGAATTTTCGAATTACCTATATTCGCGAAAAAAATTCGAAATTCGAATATTCGTGATCAACACTAGTGCTTTTTACTATAGCGTCCAAGCATGGCCTCCACTGCTGGATTCCAGGGTGGCCATAACCATGGAAACGAAAAGTGTATAATGTGATGCAAAAATGAATCCAGCCACCAAAGGAAGCAATATGGACAATCACAATACATTAGTAAGTGCCTTGTATTAACTTCCTCTACATAATAGATGCTATTTGCTGAAGTGAGACAACCCTTTTAAGTTTACCTAATTCAATTTAATGCAAAATAATCCATTCCATTTTACTTGTAAAGCACTTGCTAAGAGATTCTTCAACTTTTTCCCTAGTAAAACTATTGAAGGCTACTTTCACACTAGTGTTTTTGATGGATACGGCAGGGTTCAGCAAAAACGCTTTCGCTACTGATAATACAACCTTCTGCATCCGTTATGAATGGATCCGGTTGTATTATCTTTAACATAGCCAAGACTCACAAAGAAAGTCAACGGGGACGGATCCGTTTTCTCTGACACAATAGAAAACAGATCCGTGCCCATTGACATGCTGCGGTTTGCTCTCCGGTATCAGAACAGAACGGAGTGTATTTTGGAGCATTCCGTTCTGTTCAGTTACGTTTTCTCCCCATGAATGAATGGGGACAAAACGGAAGTGTTTTTTTTCCGGTATTGAGATCCGTCATAGGGTAGTGTAAAGGTAGCCTAAATCACCGATAACACGCTGGATCAAAATAAAATGATTCCAATTATTCTTTAGATGAAAAGTAAAATTACTGTATTCTTCATTCACATCACAGTATTATTTCACCATTAATTCTGGAATGTTTCTTTCAAAGGGTTTTTAGATATTTCTTCGAATTTCACCTGCCCACAAATTGCATAAATTGTTTATATTATTTTCTGTATCACATTTTACATTTGCCCTAATAGTTGTTTTTCTCTTTCAATTGTTGGCCACTAAAAGTGTCTGTAGACTATTCCATAGGTAGATTGTTCCACAGATTTACAGTTCTTACCAGTTTTTCTACCTCTGGAGTCTGAACTTTTTCTTCTCTAGATGGAGGCAGCTCCCCCTTGTCTTTTAAGAGGATTTTACATGGAACAGATTACACAATTTTTTTCTTGAACGTAACATTTACATATTTGTATAAGTTAATCAAGTCACCCCATAGACGCCTCTTCTCAAGGCCTAAATAAATTTAATTTGTCCTCATAACTAAGACCCTCCATGCCCCTTAGTAGTTTAGTTGCTCTCCTTTGTACTTTTTTCAGCTCCAGAGCATCCTTTTTATTAACTGGTGCCCAGAACTTTACTGCATATTCCAGATGAGGCTGCACCAAACTTCATAGAGTGGTAATATTACATCCCTGTCCAGCCATTCCATACCTCTTTAATACATGACAATATTCAGTGGGCTTTAGAAGCCGCTGATTGACATTGCATGCTGTTACAGGTATTTAGTCTATGATCTACAAATGCACCTAAATTCTTCTCTATGAGTGACTCTCCCAGTGTTACTCCCCCTAGGACATATGATGCATGTAAATTATTTGTACCCAGATGCATAACTTTATGTTTATCCAAATTGAACCTCATTTGCCAAGTGGGATAGTATAGGGCATCGTTATCCATTTCTGGATAACCCCTTTAACTTAGTTTGGACAATATCTACTGTTAAACAATTTAGTGTATTACCAGATGTATTAAAAATACTGGCACCAGCAACATCAGCTCTGTTCTCTTCTTTTGTGACCATCACCTGATATAGTTTTTTTTTAGCATTTATATATTTAAAGAATTTGCATGTTTGCAGGTTGTATCTGTTTTTCACAGAAAGGCTTCAGCTGATTCCTCAGATTTGTATTTTTAAATGGCCCTTTTTGTTTATTGCAGTAGCTATAAACCATGTGGGTATTTTAACTTTTTTAAGCCACCCTATGGAACTTTAAAGGGCTTCTGTCACCCCAACTCATTATTTTTTTTTTGTGAACTTATAATCCCTATCCTGCCATATTGCCATACATTATGTTATTAATAATTTTCGTAGATTTAGCAAAAAACTTACTTTTATGATATGCTAATTACCTTTCTACCAGCAAGTAGGGCGTCTACTTGCTGGTAGCAGCCGCAGAAAACCGCCCCCTCCTTCTGTTGATTGACAGGGCCAGCCGCGATCTCCTCCTCCTGCCGGCCCTGTCAGCATTTAAAAAATCGCTCGCCTGTGTTGATTCGGCGCAGGCGCTCTGAGATAAGGAGGCTCGCCTCCTCAGCACTCCCTCAGTGCGCCTGCGCCGATGACATCACCGAAAGAGAAGACGTCATCGGCGCAGGTGCACTGAGGGAGTGCTGAGGAGCCTCCTTATCTCAGAGCGCCTGCGCCGAATGAACACAGGCGCGCGATTTTTGAAATGCTGACAGGGCCGGCCGGAGGAGGAGATCGCGGCTGGCCCTGTCAATCAACAGAAGGAGGGGGCGGTTTTCTGCGTCTGCTACCAGCAAGTAGACGCCCTACTTGCTGGTAGAAAGGTAATTAGCATATCATAAAAGTACGTTTTTTGCTAAACCTACTGAACGAAAATTATTAATAACATAATGTATGGCAATATGGCAGGATAGGGATTATAAGTACACAAAAAAAAAAATGAGTTTAGTGGGGTGACAGAAGCCCTTTAATATGTGATCTTCAGATTGCTTATGCCTTACATTGCAATGAAGGTTGAATTTTCCATGTTCTTATGGAGCTCTGCCATCTGCAGGACTCCATAAGAACTACAACTGTAATAGCATGGGTTTCTTCATAAAGACCCACACTATTTCAGACAATAAATAGCTCCCCCGATTGCCACATGGGGGAGCCGTTCTGGCACTGGAAGTGCAGTGCTCTCAGGGAAAGCAGCCTCAGATGCCAGCATATTGGGGGTTAAATGTCTGTGATTGGTGTCAGTGCCGATAGCAGATATTAGTCCTTGATGTCTGCTGTGTAAAAAAGCAGAAACCTGGTGGCTCTTGAGCCTGCTCCACCAAGGGCACCACATTATGAAGGGGGTAAAATCAAGGGAGAGATTTATTTTGTGTAGAAAAGTTTGAAATCCACCAGGTTTGTGACTTTTTAGTGCATTTGTGACTTTTCAAGTTTTAATTAGTAATGTTGATCGAGCACCAAAGTGCTCGGGTGCTCTAGCCGAACACATTGGCATGCTCGTGTGCTCTACTGAGCACCCGAGCACAATGGAAGTCAATGGGAGAACCCCAGGCACCCCCTGCTCGGAAGAGAAGGTGTCTGGTTAACAAAAAAAAGTTAGAAATTGATGGAAACCCCATCAAAATGGTTTGGAAGCAGCATTAAGAGGATGTCCGGATGCATCTTGGACTCCTATTATCTACGACATACAATAGACAACCACACAAAGGCTATATGCCAAAAGCCACGTATGTGCAAGCCATCAATCTATCCATGAGACAGATGACAGGCTTAGTCAGCATACCTTAGAATGGCAGCCTTGTGCACTATGAGACATTCCAAACCAGCTCTCATCTAAATGAGAGCCAGTAAGCCATAAAGTTACTTTAGATCTGTTGGATGGCTTGGGTGGACCTGCGCAACTAGATCAATATCATGAGGGAGACGTTTTCTGATTGTCCAAACATAATATTCAATAACCTTTCTATACAGTTTTGTCATATAAAAACTAATTTGCATAAACATGGGCATATGGGAAAGACGTGCAAATGAGCAAAATCTGCCTTGTTTTTCAGCTGAAAAACCATTTGCATGGAAAATTTGTGATCTACACTATTTATGAACAGCACCATCTATTGGTTTCATAGTCTTATGACAATACTATTACTCATGTCATAAGACTGTGAAACCAATAGATGGCGCTGTTCATAAATAGTGTAGATCCACGACCATCACCTCATGTTGCAGCATGATAATGCACGGCCCCATATTGCAAGGATCTGTACACAATTCCTAGAAGCTGAAAACATCCCAGTTCTTGCATGGCCAGCATACTCACCGGACATGTCACCCACTGAGCATGTTTGGGATGCTCTGGATCAGCGTATACGACAGCATGTTCCAGTTCTTGCCAATATTCTGCAACTTCGCACAGTTATTGAAGAGGAGTGGACCAACATTCCACAGGCCACAATCAACAACCTGATAAACTCTATGCGACGGAGATGTGTTGTACTGCGTGACGCAAATGGTGGCCACACCAGATACTGACTGTTTTTCTGACCACCACCCCCCAATAAGGCAAAACTGTGCACATTTCACAGTGGCCTTTTATTGTGGGCAGTCTAAGGCACACCTGTGCAATATTCATGCTGTCTAATCAGCAGTTTGATATGCCACACCTGTGAGGTGGGATGGATTATCTCGGCAAAGGAGAAGTGCTCACTAACACAGATTTAGACAGATTTGCGAACAATATTTGAGAGTAGGGTTGAGCGAACCCGAACTGTAAAGTTCGGGTTCGGGTTCGGTGTTCGGGTAATATTAATATACCATCGGATCGGAGTTTTCTCCAATCCGATGCTATATTTTAACTTGAAGCGTTCCCATCACCATGGGAACGCCTCTATGTTAGAATATACCATCGGATTTGAGTTATATACATTATATATATATATATATATATAATGTTAAATAATATGTTATATAATATTAATTGATATTTAATATAAAGTATGTATTACATTACACACCATTTATAGTAATACACTTGGGAATGGGAGGTCTGTATGGGAACGTCAAGAACTATATTTGAAGTCTACCATATATGACAATATATAAGCCCATACATTAGTAAAGACACGCCTGTATCTATGGTATAAATGACTGACAGGGACAGACAAGGGGTGATCTTCTTACACTCACTCTCACACTCTGTTGGGGGTTGTTTTACGATGGCTAGAAGAGAAGACACATGGAGTCTTGAGAAGAGGATACCTGACCTTCAACATTGATACTTCAAGTACTACCAACATTCACTCGTGGACAATAGATTAAGACTTTTCCTAAATTATTTCTGTAAGTAATCAACTCTTATAAAGACTGAAAATAAATCACATTATTCATTTTTTATATAACTCTTGTTGAATCCTGGTGATGAGTCCTCCAGGGGTTCTTTACTCCAAATAAGCATACACTAGATTTGGAGAGGATTACCAAATCAGGTTGATACATTTTTCATACATAAATATTTTACATAAAGAGACATATTACATAGTGTGAGAAGGCACAAGGTGCCATAATAGATGATAGATACGTGTCACCGAGGTGCCTGGCCTCAGTGAAATGAACCGGTAATGTTTTGTCAGTAACCCTAGGTTACTGTCATGGTCTTACCTGCTTGCTGCTCTCCTTCGTTTGACATGTGCTGGCGGCCATCTTGGGTCCTGGGTTTCTTGTAGCCTTCCACCCTGCGGCTCCTCCTTCCCCTGGGAGGAGCTGGATGCCTAGCTCATATATATAGGAGGTCTGTGGCTTCAGTTCCTTGCTTGGTCCTCTTGTGTTCACATGCTTCTAAGACTGCTGCTGCTTCTGGTTCCTGATCCTGGCTTCGTCTGACTACCCTGCTGGTTCCTGATCCTGGCTTCGTCTGACTACCCTGCTGGTTCCTGATCCTGGCTTCGTCTGACTACCCTGCTGGTTCCTGATCCTGGCTTCGTCTGACTACCCTTCTGGTTCCTGACCTCTGGCTTCGCAAAGACTCTGCTCGGTTTCACCATCCGTTTGGACTTTTGCTTTACAGCTTTATTTTCAATAAAGCCTTCTATTTTCACTTATCTCTTGTTGTACGTCTGGTTCATGGTTCCGTGACATTAGGACCAAGCCATGAATTCTGACGGTACAGGGCCATCCTCGCTACCCACGCTGGTTGCCAGACTTGATCAGCAGGATCACCTGTTGGGTCGGTTCGCTGTGGCGTTGCAAACCCTGCTTGAACGCACGGCTCATTTCGCTCCCGTTGCCGATGGGTCGGTTGTCGCTCCTGGGCTCGCTCCTACTGCCGCTCCGGTTGTTGCGCCAGAGTCTACCCCGACACCTGTTGTTGCGCCTGCGGTGTTTCGGGGTATGACCGGTTCTGCCCCTCTTCCACAGCGCTTTGGGGGAGAGCCAACTCAGTGCCGAGGTTTCCTTAACCAGGTGGGCATTTATTTCGAGTTGCTGCCACATGCCTTTCCTACTGAGAGATCAAAGGTGGGCTTCTTGATCTCGCTGCTCTCGGACAAGGCCTTGGCCTGGGCCAGCCCTTTATGGGAGAACAACAATCCGGTGGTTGCCGAGTTTTCCGGTTTTGTTGCTTCTCTTCGGAAGGTATTCGATGTGCCGGCTCGTGCTGCCTCTGCTGCGAAGCTCCTTATGTCCATCAGACAGGGTTCACGATCCGTAGCTGAATACGCCATTGAGTTTCGTACCCTGGCAGCAGAGGTGGGCTGGAATAATGAGGCTCTGGTCGCTGCTTTCTCTCATGGTCTCTCGGATGCCTTGAAGGATGAGGTTGCAGCTAAGGACCTACCAGTTGAGCTCGAGTCTCTTATTTCTTTCCTGATTTTGATTGACACCAGACTCAGGGAGAGACCTTCCTTTAAGGAGAACCTGCGGAGGTCTTCTAACAGATTGGTGCCTACGTTTGCTGTCCCACCCGTGCCTCCCTCTCCTCCCACGCCTCCTGGGGATGACTTGTCTGGGGGTGAACCCATGCAGCTGGGGTTTGCTCGCCTGTCCGAGGGGGAGAGGGCACTCCGGAGACGCGAGGGCCGATGCATGTACTGTGGTCTCGGTGGGCATTTTCGGTTGGCATGTCCGAACCGTCCGGGAAACGCTCGTACCCTGAGATCCTGTCGGGGGCAGATCTTGGGTGGAGTCTCCTCGTCCCCGGTTTCCCGTGTTGACAAACCACTGATCACTGTTGTCCTCTCCTGGGTCGGGGGCTCGGTGACGACCCAGGCGTTGGTGGACTCTGGTGCTGGTGGTTTGTTCATTGATAGTGTGTTCGCTGCCGCCAATTCCATTCCTCTGCAGGCTCGAGGTTCCCCACTGGCTCTTGAGGCGATAGACGGCAGACCCCTTCTGCCGCCACACGTGACTCATGAGACCCTTCCAGTGGGGATAGCCATTGGTGCCGTTCACAGAGAGTCGGTCTGCCTCCAGGTTATTTCGTCTCCACACTACTCGGTGGTCTTGGGGTACCCCTGGCTCCAGAAGCATAATCCGACTTTCGATTGGAGATCGGTCGAGATCCTCTCGTGGTCACCGCAGTGTGGGGCTAGTTGCATCCATGGGTCTGTCAAGTTGCTGTGTACTTCCTCGGACTCTCTGTTGCCTCCTGAATACGAGGAGTACCGGGATGTATTCGATAAGGTGCGCGCGGTTGCCCTACCTCCGCACCGCCCATACGATTGTGCCATAGAGTTACAATCTGGTGCCGTTCCTCCTCGTGGCAAAGTCTATCCACTGTCGGTAGCGGAGAATGAGGCCATGGAGGAGTACGTGAGGGAGGCGCTTTCACGCGGACACATTCGCAAATCTTCGTCCCCGGCAGGGGCTGGATTTTTCTTTGTGAAAAAGAAGGGCGGTAAGTTGAGGCCTTGCATCGATTACAGGGGTCTCAATCGCATCACGATCAAGAACGCTTACCCGATACCCTTGATTTCCGAGCTGTTCGATCGCCTTAAAGGGGCCACGGTCTTTACCAAACTCGACCTGAGGGCGGCATATAACCTGGTAAGGATCAAGGCGGGCGATGAGTGGAAGACCGCGTTTAACACCAGGACCGGTCATTACGAATCCTTGGTTATGCCCTTTGGGTTGTGCAATGCGCCCGCAGTCTTTCAGGAATTCATCAACGATGTTTTCCGTGACCTGTTGCAGCAGTGTGTGGTGGTCTATTTGGATGACATCTTGGTATATTCTGAATCCATGGAGGCCCACATTCTGGATGTCAGACGAGTGTTGCAACGGTTACGAGAGAACAAGCTGTTCGGTAAGCTTGAGAAATGCGAATTTCACCGATCCCAGGTAACCTTCTTAGGTTACATCATTTCCGCTGAGGGGTTCTCCATGGATCCTGAGAAGGTTTCGGCTGTCTTACAGTGGCCCCAGCCCAGTGGTCTTCGTTCCCTGCAGCGCTTTTTGGGCTTCGCCAATTATTATCGGAAGTTCATCAGGGACTTTTCCATGCTGGCCAAGCCTCTCACGGATCTGACCAGGAAGGGCAGTAATTCCCAGGTCTGGCCGCTCGAGGCCATCCGAGCTTTTGAGGCCCTAAAGTCCGCCTTTGTGTCGGCTCCGATTCTGTCGCATCCCAACCCTGGGTTGCCCTTTGTCCTCGAGGTGGACGCGTCTGAGACGGGAGTAGGCGCCCTTCTGTCTCAGCGTAGAACACCAGAGGGTCCTCTGCTTCCTTGTGGGTTTTACTCCCGGAAACTGTCTTCCGCGGAGTGCAACTATCAGATTGGTGACAGGGAGTTATTGGCCATCGTGCAGGCCCTTAAAGAATGGAGGCACTTGCTCGAGGGTTCGGTGGTTCCGGTTCTCATCCTGACGGACCACAAGAATCTGACCTACCTTTCTGAGGCCAAGAGATTGACACCCCGTCAGGCCAGATGGGCTCTGTTCTTGTCACGTTTTAATTACGTGGTCTCCTACCTACCCGGTTCCAAGAACATCAGGGCGGATGCCTTATCACGGCAGTACTCCGAGCTGTCCAGGGAGGAGTCGATTCCGACTTCGGTCATACCTCCGAATCAGATCCTGGCCGCCATTCGCACCAGCCTGATCTCTCCCCTGGGTGAGCAGATTTTGGCGGCTCAATCTGGTGCTCCCTCTGGGAGACCCAACGGCAGATGTTTTGTGCCTGAGGAGTTGCGCACTCGGTTGTTGCGAACCTACCATAACTCCAAGACCGCGGGGCATCCTGGAAAGAATCAGCTGTCCTGGGCTGTTTCACGTCTGTTCTGGTGGCCTTCCCTACGTTCCGACATCGCCGCATATGTAGCGGCATGCTCCGTTTGTGCCCAGAGTAAGTCCCCTCGGCACCTTCCGTTGGGCCTTCTGCAACCCATAGCCACCGGGGAGCGCCCATGGTCACACCTGGGGATGGATTTCATTGTGGACCTCCCTGCATCCCGAGGCCATACGGTCATTCTCATGATTGTGGATCGGTTTTCCAAAATGTGCCACTGTGTTCCTCTCAAGAAGTTACCCTCTGCACAAGAGTTGGCCACGATTTTTGCCAGGGAGGTCTTCCGGTTGCACGGTTTGCCTAAGGAGATTGTGTCGGATCGGGGGAGTCAGTTTGTGTCCAGGTTCTGGCGCGCCTTTTGCTCCCAGTTGGGGATTCATCTCTCCTTCTCCTCGGCCTACCACCCTCAGTCCAATGGGGCCGCAGAACGATCCAATCAGGCCTTGGAGCAATTCCTTCGTTGCTATGTCTCCGATCACCAAGACAATTGGGTTGACCTCCTGCCTTGGGCTGAGTTTGCCAGGAACACGGCGGTGAACTCTTCCTCTGGGACGTCTCCCTTCATGGCCAATTATGGGTTCCAACCTGCCGTGTTACCGGAGGTATTCTCTCCCCAGGATATTCCGGCTGTGGAGGATCACCTTTCCGTCCTACGTGCTTCTTGGGTACAGATCCAGAAGTCCCTTGAGGTCTCTGCGCAGCGCCAGAGATTCCAGGCTGATCGCAGACGAGCGCCTGCTCCTTCCTACCAGGTCGGAGACCGTGTATGGTTGTCCACCCGCAACCTCAACCTTCGAGTGCCCACTCCCAAGCTGGCGCCTCGCTTTGTTGGTCCCTTCCGAGTGCTTCGCAGGGTAAACCCGGTAGCCTATGCCCTTGCGCTTCCTCCTGGCATGCGGATCTCCAACGTGTTTCATGTCTCCCTGTTGAAGCCACTGGTGTGTAATCGTTTCACTTCCTCGGTTCCTCGGCCTCGTCCGGTCCAAGTGGGCAATCGTGAGGAATATGAGGTGAGCAATATCCTGGACTCACGCCTGGTCCGCGGTCGGTTGCAGTTTTTGGTTCATTGGCGTGGTTATGGTCCAGAGGAGCGTTCCTGGGTTCCCTCCGCAGATGTCCATGCTCCTGCCTTGCTCCGAGCCTTCCACGCACGCTTCCCTCAGAAACCGTTTTGTGCTCCGCGGAGGAGGGGCCCTTGAGGGGGAGGTACTGTCATGGTCTTACCTGCTTGCTGCTCTCCTTCGTTTGACATGTGCTGGCGGCCATCTTGGGTCCTGGGTTTCTTGTAGCCTTCCACCCTGCGGCTCCTCCTTCCCCTGGGAGGAGCTGGATGCCTAGCTCATATATATAGGAGGTCTGTGGCTTCAGTTCCTTGCTTGGTCCTCTTGTGTTCACATGCTTCTAAGACTGCTGCTGCTTCTGGTTCCTGATCCTGGCTTCGTCTGACTACCCTGCTGGTTCCTGATCCTGGCTTCGTCTGACTACCCTG
>NW_024400916.1:0-16426 GCF_905171765.1 Bufo bufo
AAGAATCCATAGTCTCACTGCTCTTACAGTAAAGAGTCCATAGTCTCACTGCTCTTACAGTAAAGAGTCCATAGTCTCACTGCACTTACAGTAAAGAGTCCATAGTCTGACTGCTCTTACAGTATAGAGTCCATAGTCTCACTGCTCTTACAGTAAAGAGTCCATAGTCTCACTGCTCTTACAGTAAAGAGTCCATAGTCTCACTGCTCTTACGGTAAAGAGCCCATAGTCTCACTGCTCTTACGGTAAAGAGCCCATAGTCTCACTGCTCTTACGGTAAAGAGTCCATAGTCTCACTGCTCTTACGGTAAAGAGCCCATAGTCTCACTGCTCTTACGGTAAAGAGCCCATAGTCTCACTGCTCTTACCGTAAAGACTCCATAGACTCACTGCTCTTACAGTAAATAGTCCATAGTCTCACTGCTCTTACAGTAGAGTCCATAGTCTCACTGCTCTTACAGTATAGAGCCCATAGTCTCACTGCTCTTACAGTAAAGACTCCATAGTCTCACTGTTCTTACAGTACAGATGCCATAGTCTCACTGCTCTTACAGTAAAGAGTCCATAGTCTCACTGCTCTTACAGTAAAGAGTCCATAGTCTCACTGCTCTTACAGTAAAGAGTCCATAGTCTCACTGCTCTTACAGTAAAGAGTCCATAGTCTCACTGCTCTTACAGTAAAGAGTCCATAGTCTCACTGCTCTTACAGTAAAGAGTCCATAGTCTCACTGCTCTTACAGTAAATAGTCCATAGTCTCACTGCTCTTACGGTAAAGAGCCTATAGTCTCACTGCTCTTACAGTAAAGAGTCCATAGTCTCACTGATCTTACAGTAAAGAGTCCATAGTTTAACTGCTCTTGCAATAAAGAGTCCATAGTCTCACTGCTCTTACAGTAAAGAGTCCATAGTCTCACTGCTCTTACAGTAAAGAGTCCATAGTCTCACTGCTCTTACAGTAAAGAGTCCATAGTCTCACTGCTCTTACAGTAAAGAGTCCATAGTCTCACTGCTCTTACAGTAAAGAGTCCATAGTCTCACTGCTCTTACAGTAAAGAGTCCATAGTCTCACTGCTCTTACAGTAAAGAGTCCATAGTTTAACTGCTCTTGCAATAAAGAGTCCCACTGTTTCACTGCTCTTACAATAAAGAGTCCATAGTCTCACTGCTCTTACAGTAAAGAGTTCATAGTTTCACTGCTCTTACAGTAGAGTCCATAGTTTCACTGCTCTTACAATAAAGAGTCCATAGTCTCACTGCTCTTACAGTAAAGAGTCCATAGTCTCACTGCTCTTACAGTAAAGAGTCCATAGTTTCACTGCTCTTACAGTAAAGAGTCCATAGTTTCATTACTCTTACAATAAAGAGTCCCATTGTTTCCCTGCTCTTACAATAAAGAGTCCATAGTCTCACTGCTCTTACAGTAAATAGTCCATAGTCTCACTGCTCTTACGGTAAAGAGTCCATAGTCTCACTGCTCTTACAGTAAAGAGTCCATAGTCTCACTGCTCTTACAGTAAAGGGTCCATAGTCTCACTGCTCTTACCGTAAAGAGTCCATAGTCTCACTGCTCTTACCGTAAAGACCCCATAGTCTCACTGCTGTTACAGTAAATAGTCCATAGTCTCACTGCTCTTACAGTAAAGAGTTCATAGTCTCACTGCTTTTACAGTAAAGAGTCCATAGTCTCACTGCTCTTACAGTAAAGAGTTCATAGTCTCACTGCTCTTACAGTAAAGAGTCCATAGTCTCACTGCTCTTACAGTAAAGAGTCCATAGTCTCACTGCTCTTACAGTAAAGAGTCCATAGTCTCACTGCTCTTACAGTAAAGAGCCCATAGTCTCACTGCTCTTACAGTAAAGAGTCCATAGTCTAACTGCTCTTACAGTAAAGAGTCCATAGTCTCACTGCTCTTACAGTAAAGAGTCCATAGTCTCACTGCTCTTACAGTATATAGTCCATAGTCTCACTGCTCTTACAGTACAGAGTCCATAGTCTCACTGCTCTTACAGTAAAGAGTCCATAGTCTCACTGCTCTTACAGTAAAGAGTCCATAGTCTCACTGCTCTTACAGTAAAGAGTCCATAGTCTCACTGCTCTTACAGTATAGAGTCCATAGTCTCACTGCTCTTACAGTACAGAGTCCATAGTCTCACTGCTCTTACAGTAAAGAGTCCACAGTCTCACTGCTCTTACAGTAAAGAGTCCATAGTCTCACTGCTCTTACAGTAAAGAGTCCATAGTCTCACTGCTCTTACAGTAAAGAGTCCATAGTCTCACAGCTCTTACAGTATAGAGTCCATAGTCTCACTGCTCTTACAGTAAAGAGTCCATAGTCTCACTGCTCTTACAGTAAAGAGTCCATAGTCTCACTGCTCTTACAGTAAAGAGTCCATAGTCTCACTGCTCTTACAGTAAAGAGTCCATAGTCTCACTGCTCTTACAGTAAATAGTCCATAGTCTCACTGCTCTTACGGTAAAGAGCCTATAGTCTCACTGCTCTTACAGTAAAGAGTCCATAGTCTCACTGATCTTACAGTAAAGAGTCCATAGTTTAACTGCTCTTGCAATAAAGAGTCCCACTGTTTCACTGCTCTTACAATAAAGAGTCCATAGTCTCACTGCTCTTACAGTAAAGAGTCCATAGTCTCACTGCTCTTACAGTAAAGAGTCCATAGTCTCACTGCTCTTACAGTAAAGAGTCCATAGTCTCACTGCTCTTACAGTAAAGAGTCCATAGTCTCACTGCTCTTACAGTAAAGAGTCCATAGTCTCACTGCTCTTACAGTAAAGAGTCCATAGTCTCACTGCTCTTACAGTAAAGAGTCCATAGTTTAACTGCTCTTGCAATAAAGAGTCCCACTGTTTCACTGCTCTTACAATAAAGAGTCCATAGTCTCACTGCTCTTACAGTAAAGAGTTCATAGTTTCACTGCTCTTACAGTAGAGTCCATAGTTTCACTGCTCTTACAATAAAGAGTCCATAGTCTCACTGCTCTTACAGTAAAGAGTCCATAGTCTCACTGCTCTTACAGTAAAGAGTCCATAGTTTCACTGCTCTTACAGTAAAGAGTCCATAGTTTCATTACTCTTACAATAAAGAGTCCCATTGTTTCCCTGCTCTTACAATAAAGAGTCCATAGTCTCACTGCTCTTACAGTAAATAGTCCATAGTCTCACTGCTCTTACAGTAAAGAGTCCATAGTCTCACTGCTCTTACAGTAAAGGGTCCATAGTCTCACTGCTCTTACCGTAAAGAGTCCATAGTCTCACTGCTCTTACCGTAAAGACCCCATAGTCTCACTGCTGTTACAGTAAATAGTCCATAGTCTCACTGCTCTTACAGTAAAGAGTTCATAGTCTCACTGCTTTTACAGTAAAGAGTCCATAGTCTCACTGCTCTTACAGTAAAGAGTTCATAGTCTCACTGCTGTTACAGTAAATAGTCCATAGTCTCACTGCTCTTACAGTAAAGAGTTCATAGTCTCACTGCTCTTACAGTAAAGAGTCCATAGTCTCACTGCTCTTACAGTAAAGGGTCCATAGTCTAACTGCTCTTACAGTAAAGAGTCCATAGTCTCACTGCTCTTACAGTAAAGAGCCCATAGTCTCACTGCTCTTACAGTAAAGAGTCCATAGTCTAACTGCTCTTACAGTAAAGAGTCCATAGTCTCACTGCTCTTACAGTAAAGAGTCCATAGTCTCACTGCTCTTACAGTATATAGTCCATAGTCTCACTGCTCTTACAGTACAGAGTCCATAGTCTCACTGCTCTTACAGTAAAGAGTCCATAGTCTCACTGCTCTTACAGTAAAGAGTCCATAGTCTCACTGCTCTTACAGTAAAGAGTCCATAGTCTCACTGCTCTTACAGTATAGAGTCCATAGTCTCACTGCTCTTACAGTAAAGAGTCCATAGTCTCACAGCTCTTACAGTATAGAGTCCATAGTCTCACTGCTCTTACAGTATAGTCCATAGTCTCACTGCTCTTACAGTAAAGAGTCCATAGTCTGACTGCTCTTACAGTAAAGAGTCCATAGTCTCACTGCTCTTACAGTAAAGAGTCCATAGTCTCACCGCTCTTACAGTAAAGAGTCCATAGTCTCACTGCTCTTACAGTAAAGAGTCCATAGTCTCACTGCTCTTACAGTATAGAGTCCATAGTCTCACCGCTCTTACAGTAAAGAGTCCATAGTCTCACTGCTCTTACAGTAAAGAGTCCATAGTCTCACAGCTCTTACAGTATAGAGTCCATAGTCTCACTGCTCTTACAGTAAATAGTCCATAGTCTCACTGCTCTTACAGTAAAGAGTCCATAGTCTCACTGCTCTTACAGTAAAGGGTCCATAGTCTCACTGCTCTTACCGTAAAGAGTCCATAGTCTCACTGCTCTTACCGTAAAGACCCCATAGTCTCACTGCTGTTACAGTAAATAGTCCATAGTCTCACTGCTCTTACAGTAAAGAGTTCATAGTCTCACTGCTTTTACAGTAAAGAGTCCATAGTCTCACTGCTCTTACAGTAAAGAGTTCATAGTCTCACTGCTGTTACAGTAAATAGTCCATAGTCTCACTGCTCTTACAGTAAAGAGTTCATAGTCTCACTGCTCTTACAGTAAAGAGTCCATAGTCTCACTGCTCTTACAGTAAAGGGTCCATAGTCTAACTGCTCTTACAGTAAAGAGTCCATAGTCTCACTGCTCTTACAGTAAAGAGCCCATAGTCTCACTGCTCTTACAGTAAAGAGTCCATAGTCTCACTGCTCTTACAGTAAAGAGTCCATAGTCTCACTGCTCTTACAGTAAAGAGTCCATAGTCTCACTGCTCTTACAGTATATAGTCCATAGTCTCACTGCTCTTACAGTACAGAGTCCATAGTCTCACTGCTCTTACAGTAAAGAGTCCATAGTCTCACTGCTCTTACAGTAAAGAGTCCATAGTCTCACTGCTCTTACAGTAAAGAGTCCATAGTCTCACTGCTCTTACAGTATAGAGTCCATAGTCTCACTGCTCTTACAGTAAAGAGTCCATAGTCTCACAGCTCTTACAGTATAGAGTCCATAGTCTCACTGCTCTTACAGTATAGTCCATAGTCTCACTGCTCTTACAGTAAAGAGTCCATAGTCTGACTGCTCTTACAGTAAAGAGTCCATAGTCTCACTGCTCTTACAGTAAAGAGTCCATAGTCTCACCGCTCTTACAGTAAAGAGTCCATAGTCTCACTGCTCTTACAGTAAAGAGTCCATAGTCTCACTGCTCTTACAGTATAGAGTCCATAGTCTCACCGCTCTTACAGTAAAGAGTCCATAGTCTCACTGCTCTTACAGTAAAGAGTCCATAGTCTCACAGCTCTTACAGTATAGAGTCCATAGTCTCACTGCTCTTACAGTATAGTCCATAGTCTCACTGCTCTTACAGTAAAGAGTCCATAGTCTCACTGCTCTTACAGTATAGAGTCCATAGTCTCACCGCTCTTACAGTAAAGAGTCCATAGTCTCACTGCTCTTACAGTAAAGAGTCCATAGTCTCACAGCTCTTACAGTATAGAGTCCATAGTCTCACTGCTCTTACAGTATAGAGTCCATAGTCTCACTGCTCTTACCGTACAGAGTCCATAGTCTCACCGCTCTTACAGTAAAGAGTCCATAGTCTCACTGCTCTTACAGTAAAGAGTCCATAGTCTCACAGCTCTTACAGTATAGAGTCCACAGTCTCACTGCTCTTACAGTATAGAGTCCATAGTCTCACTGATCTTACAGTAAAGAGTCCATAGTCTCACTGATCTTACAGTATAAAGTCCATAGTCTCACTGCTCTTACAGTAAAGAGTCCATAGTCTCACTGCTCTTACAGTAAAGAGTCCATAGTCTCACTGCTCTTACAGTAAAGAGTCCATAGTCTCACTGCTCTTACAGTATAGAGTCCATAGTCTCACTGCTCTTACAGTAAAGAGTCCATAGTCTCACTGCTCTTACAGTAAAGAGTCCATAGTCTCACTGCTCTTACAGTAAAGAGTCCATAGTCTCACTGCTCTTACAGTAAAGAGTCCATAGTCTCACTGCTCTTACAGTAGAGTCCACAGTCTCACTGCTCTTACAGTAAAGAGTCCATAGTCTCACTGCTCTTACAGTAAAGAGTCCATAGTCTCACTGCTCTTACAGTATAAAGTCCATAGTCTCACTGCTCTTACAGTATAGAGTCCACAGTCTCACTGCTCTTACAGTAAAGAGTCCATAGTCTCACTGCTCTTACAGTATAGAGCCCATAGTCTCACTGCTCTTACAGTATAGAGTCCATAGTCTCACTGCTCTTACAGTAAAGAGTCCATAGTCTCACTGCTCTTACAGTAAAGAGTCCATAGTCTCACTGCTCTTACAGTATAGAGTCCATAGTCTCACTGCTCTTACCGTAAAGAGTCCATAGTCTCACTGCTCTTACAGTAAAGAGTCCATAGTCTCACTGCTCTTACAGTATAGAGTCCATAGTCTCACTGCTCTTACCGTAAAGAGTCCATAGTCTCACTGCTCTTACAGTATAGAGTCCATAGTCTCACTGCTCTTACAGTAAAGAGTCCATAGTCTCACTGCTCTTACAGTAAAGAGTCCATAGTCTCACTGCTCTTACAGTATAGAGTCCATAGTCTCACTGCTCTTACAGTAAAGAGTCCATAGTCTCACAGCTCTTACAGTATAGAGTCCATAGTCTCACTGCTCTTACAGTATAGTCCATAGTCTCACTGCTCTTACAGTAAAGAGTCCATAGTCTGACTGCTCTTACAGTAAAGAGTCCATAGTCTCACTGCTCTTACAGTAAAGAGTCCATAGTCTCACCGCTCTTACAGTAAAGAGTCCATAGTCTCACTGCTCTTACAGTAAAGAGTCCATAGTCTCACTGCTCTTACAGTATAGAGTCCATAGTCTCACCGCTCTTACAGTAAAGAGTCCATAGTCTCACTGCTCTTACAGTAAAGAGTCCATAGTCTCACAGCTCTTACAGTATAGAGTCCATAGTCTCACTGCTCTTACAGTATAGTCCATAGTCTCACTGCTCTTACAGTAAAGAGTCCATAGTCTCACTGCTCTTACAGTATAGAGTCCATAGTCTCACCGCTCTTACAGTAAAGAGTCCATAGTCTCACTGCTCTTACAGTAAAGAGTCCATAGTCTCACAGCTCTTACAGTATAGAGTCCATAGTCTCACTGCTCTTACAGTATAGAGTCCATAGTCTCACTGCTCTTACCGTACAGAGTCCATAGTCTCACCGCTCTTACAGTAAAGAGTCCATAGTCTCACTGCTCTTACAGTAAAGAGTCCATAGTCTCACAGCTCTTACAGTATAGAGTCCACAGTCTCACTGCTCTTACAGTATAGAGTCCATAGTCTCACTGATCTTACAGTAAAGAGTCCATAGTCTCACTGATCTTACAGTATAAAGTCCATAGTCTCACTGCTCTTACAGTAAAGAGTCCATAGTCTCACTGCTCTTACAGTAAAGAGTCCATAGTCTCACTGCTCTTACAGTAAAGAGTCCATAGTCTCACTGCTCTTACAGTATAGAGTCCATAGTCTCACTGCTCTTACAGTAAAGAGTCCATAGTCTCACTGCTCTTACAGTAAAGAGTCCATAGTCTCACTGCTCTTACAGTAAAGAGTCCATAGTCTCACTGCTCTTACAGTAAAGAGTCCATAGTCTCACTGCTCTTACAGTAGAGTCCACAGTCTCACTGCTCTTACAGTAAAGAGTCCATAGTCTCACTGCTCTTACAGTAAAGAGTCCATAGTCTCACTGCTCTTACAGTATAAAGTCCATAGTCTCACTGCTCTTACAGTATAGAGTCCACAGTCTCACTGCTCTTACAGTAAAGAGTCCATAGTCTCACTGCTCTTACAGTATAGAGCCCATAGTCTCACTGCTCTTACAGTATAGAGTCCATAGTCTCACTGCTCTTACAGTAAAGAGTCCATAGTCTCACTGCTCTTACAGTAAAGAGTCCATAGTCTCACTGCTCTTACAGTATAGAGTCCATAGTCTCACTGCTCTTACCGTAAAGAGTCCATAGTCTCACTGCTCTTACAGTAAAGAGTCCATAGTCTCACTGCTCTTACAGTATAGAGTCCATAGTCTCGCTGCTCTTACAGTATAGAGTCCATAGTCTCACTGCTCTTACAGTATAGAGTCCATAGTCTCACTGCTCTTACAGTATAGAGTCCATAGTCTCACTGCTCTTACAGTATAGAGTCCATAGTCTCGCTGCTCTTACAGTATAGAGTCCATAGTCTCGCTGCTCTTACAGTATAGAGTCCATAGTCTCACTGCTCTTACAGTATAGAGTCCATAGTCTCACTGCTCTTACAGTATAGAGTCCATAGTCTCACTGCTCTTACAGTAAAGAGCCCATAGTCTCACTGCTCTTACAGTAAAGAGTCCATAGTCTCACTGCTCTTACAGTATAGAGTCCATAGTCTCGCTGCTCTTACAGTAAAGAGTCCATAGTCTCACTGCTCTTACAGTAAAGAGTCCATAGTCTCACTGCTCTTACAGTAAAGAATCCTCTTCTATGTTTGTGTAGAAACTTTCTTTCATGTCAGTGGGATGATGGTATAAACACTGTGTATGATGTGTCACATGTTGCAGGTA
Organism: Bufo bufo; assembly: GCF_905171765.1. NCBI lineage: Eukaryota > Metazoa > Chordata > Amphibia > Anura > Bufonidae > Bufo > Bufo bufo. Next base: position 8,636 of record NW_024400916.1, read on the forward strand.
TGTGCGGGGTGAGTTGACATGTAGATGACAGTCTGGCAGCCGTCCTGCCTCATTATTGGACTGGACAGGGCTGGAGGTCAGAGGTCAGCACAATGGCCGGTCACCTCCCGTCTGGAGCGGGTTGTGGTTGCACTCCCCGGAGGCACCTGCTCTGTCCCTAATACTCTGCAGCCGTATAACAGAGTCTCTGTCTCCACAGGGTGTCAGGGGCTGCAGTCTGCATCTCTTCCAGCACCGGATTCTCAGTCTGGACCACTGCAAGAGAGACGCCCAGAGACCCAGCGGTGAGTGTCGCCGCCGACCGGTGTCAGGGAGGGGCTGACAACTGAGCAATCAGGCTAATGCAAGCCTGACGAAATCTGTACATCAGTGTGATCGCTGCCCTGGTGCCCGGGGTTGTGGTGCCTCCCTCTTACGGGTCACATAGCAAAGAAACAAGGAGCGGGTGACATGGAGGTGGAAGGCTACAAAGCAGGACCTTGTAGGCGCGAGAATGATGTCAAGAAATTCTTCTGAATTGTCAGATGGTTCATTGGTTCAAATCTTCTTCTGTAAACGACACGTTTCTGCCTCTAGGGCCTCTTTTTCAAGTTAAAAGAAGATCGTAGGTTCACAGATGGGAATAATACCGACATTAAAACCCAAAAAAGGTGCCAAGTCCAGGGATGCCTGCGCCCCCGGGGGTAATGCATATGTATAAGGTGGGGAGAATTAACAGTGGTAATCACTCATTAAGTGAACAGGAAAAGAAAAGCAACATCGCAGTTACATTGTAACGAGGAAAGAGAGAAAGAGGCAGCAATGACTCCGGACGACGGGGGCGGCTCTCAGACATCCACAGTATTGATCGAGCCACTGTGAGGACTGCCGAGGCTGACCCTAACCTCTAACCTCTGACCCCTATCCTCTAACCCTAACGTTAACCCCTGACCCATAATACTAACCCCTAACTCCTAGCCTCAACCCCTAGTCCTAACTCTAACCCCTAACCTCTGACCCCTATCCTCTAACCCTAACCTTATCCCCTTCTCCTAACTCTACTAACCCTAACATTAAACTCTAAAACTTAACCCATAAAACCCCTAACTCTAACCCCTAAACCTAAAATCTTCCTCGAGTAGGGAGACGCCTGGACAGTCTGAATGCCTGTGTATGGAGAGAACGGCTGCTGGCCACGGACGATAGAAAGACTACTGTCAGTATACATTAGTCTGAGGCGCCTGCGTGTGCCGCCAGATATAGGGGCTGTGTTAGATATAGGGGGCTGTATTAGATATAGGGGGTTGTGTTAGATATAGGGGTTGTATTAGATATAGGGGGTTGTATTAGATATAGGGGCTGTATTAGATATAGGGGGTTGTATTAGATATAGGGGGCTGTATTAGATATAGGGGGCTGTATTAGATATAGGGGGCTGTATTAGATATAGGGGTTGTATTAGATATAGGGGCTGTATTAGATATAGGGGGTTGTATTAGATATAGGGGGCTGTATTAGATATAGGGGGCTGTATTAGATATAGGGGTTGTATTAGATATAGGGGTTGTATTAGATATAGGGGGTTGTGTTAGATATAGGGGGCTGTGTTAGATATAGGGGCTGTATTAGATATAGGGGCTGTATTAGATATAGGGGGCTGTATTAGATATAGGGGGTTGTATTAGATATAGGGGTTGTATTAGATATAGGGGGTTGTATTAGATATAGGGGTTGTATTAGATATAGGGGCTGTATTAGATATAGGGGCTGTATTAGATATAAGGGCTGTATTAGATATAGGGGGTTGTATTAGATATAGGGGTTGTATTAGATATAGGGGGTTGTATTAGATATAGGGGGCTGTGTTAGATATAGGGGGCTGTGTTAGATATAGGGGCTGTATTAGATATAGGGGCTGTATTAGATATAGGGGGTTGTATTAGATATAGGGGGTTGTATTAGATATAGGGGGTTGTATTAGATATGGGGGCTGTCTTAGATATAGGGGGCTGTATTAGATATAGGGGGTTGTATTAAATATAGGGGGCTGTATTAGATATAGGGGTTGTATTAGATATAGGGGTTGTATTAGATATAGGGGGCTGTATTAGATATAGGGGTTGTATTAGATATAGGGGGTTGTATTAGATATAGGGGTTGTATTAGATATAGGGGCTGTATTAGATATAGGGGGCTGTATTAGATATAGGGGCTGTATTAGATATAGGGGGCTGTGTTAGATATAGGGGCTGTATTAGATATAGGGGCTGTATTAGATATAGAGGGTTGTATTAGATATAGGGGGTTGTATTAGATATGGGGGGCTGTATTAGATATAGGGGGCTGTATTAGATATAGGGGGTTGTATTAAATATAGGGGGCTGTATTAGATATAGGGGTTGTATTAGATATAGGGGCTGTATTAGATATAGGGGCTGTATTAGATATAGGGGGTTGTATTAGATATAGGGGTTGTATTAGATATAGGGGGTTGTATTAGATATAGGGGGCTGTGTTTGATATAGGGGCTGTATTAGATATAGGGGGCTGTATTAGATATAGAGGGTTGTATTAGATATAGGGGGCTGTATTAGATATAGGGGTTGTATTAGATATAGGGGGTTGTATTAGATATAGGGGGTTGTATTAGATATGGGGGGCTGTCTTAGATATAGGGGGCTGTATTAGATATAGGGGGTTGTATTAAATATAGGGGGCTGTATTAGATATAGGGGTTGTATTAGATATAGGGGGCTGTATTAGATATAGGGGCTGTATTAGATATAGGGGTTGTATTAGATATAGGGGGCTGTATTAGATATAGGGGTTGTATTAGATATAGGGGGTTGTATTAGATATAGGGGTTGTATTAGATATAGGGGCTGTATTAGATATAGGGGGCTGTATTAGATATAGGGGTTGTATTAGATATAGGGGCTGTATTAGATATAGGGGTTGTATTAGATATAGGGGCTGTATTAGATATAGGGGCTGTATTAGATATAGTTGGTTGTATTAGATATAGGGGGTTGTATTAGATATGGGGGGCTGTATTAGATATGGGGGGGCTGTATTAGATATAGGGGGTTGTATTAAATATAGGGGGCTGTATTAGATATAGGGGTTGTATTAGATATAGGGGCTGTATTAGATATAGGGGTTGTATTAGATACAGGTGGCTGTATTAGATATAGGGGTTGTATTAGATATAGGGGGTTGTATTAGATATAGGGGCTGTATTAGATATAGGGGGCTGTATTAGATATAGGGGGCTGTATTAGATATAGGGGGTTGTATTAGATATAGGGGCTGTATTAGATATAGGGGGTTGTATTAGATATAGGGGCTGTGTTAGATATAGGGGCTGTGTTAGATATAGGGGCTGTGTTAGGTATAGGGGGTTGTATTAGATATAGGGGGTTGTATTAGATATAGGGGGTTGTATTAGATATGGGGGGCTGTATTAGATATAGGGGCTGTGTTAGATATAGGGGCTGTATTAGATATAGGGGGCTGTATTAGATATAGGGGGTTGTATTAGATATAGGGGGCTGTATTATATATAGGGGTTGTATTAGATATAGGGGTTGTATTAGATATAGGGGTTGTATTAGATATAGGGGGCTGTATTAGATATAGGGGTTGTATTAGATATAGGGGGTTGTATTAGATATAGGGGGCTGTATTAGATATAGGGGCTGTATTAGATATAGGGGCTGTATTAGATATAGGGGGTTGTATTAGATATGGGGGGCTGTATTAGATATAGGGGTCTGTATTAGATATAGGGGCTGTATTAGATATAGGGGGTTGTATTAGATATAGGGGCTGTATTAGATATAGGCGGTTGTATTAGATATAGGGGTTGTATTAGATATAGGGGTTGTAGTAGATAAAGGGGTTGTAGTAGATATAGGGGTTGTATTAGATATAGGGGGCTGTATTAGATATAGGGGTTGTATTAGATATAGGGGGCTGTATTAGATATAGGGGGCTGTATTAGATATAGGGTTTGTATTAGATATGGGGGGCTGTATTAGATATAGGGGGCTGTATTAGATATAGGGGGTTGTATTAGATATAGGGGCTGTGTTAGATATAGGGGCTGTATTAGATATAGGGGCTGTATTAGATATAGTTGGTTGTATTAGATATAGGGGGTTGTATTAGATATGGGGGGCTGTATTAGATATGGGGGGCTGTATTAGATATAGGGGGTTGTATTAAATATAGGGGGCTGTATTAGATATAGGGGTTGTATTAGATATAGGGGGCTGTATTAGATATAGGGGCTGTATTAGATATAGGGGTTGTATTAGATATAGGTGGCTGTATTAGATATAGGGGTTGTATTAGATATAGGTGGCTGTATTAGATATAGGGGTTGTATTAGATATAGGGGTTGTATTAGATATAGGGGCTGTATTAGATATAGGGGGCTGTATTAGATATAGGGGGCTGTATTAGATATAGGGGGTTGTATTAGATATAGGGGCTGTATTAGATATAGGGGGTTGTATTAGATATAGGGGCTGTGTTAGATATAGGGGCTGTGTTAGATATAGGGGCTGTGTTAGATAGAGGGGCTGTGTTAGGTATAGGGGGTTGTATTAGATATAGGGGGTTGTATTAGATATAGGGGTTGTATTAGATATAGGTGGCTGTATTAGATATAGGGGGTTGTATTAGATATAGGGGTTGTATTAGATATAGGGGGTTGTATTAGATATAGGGGTTGTATTAGATATAGGGGCTGTATTAGATATAGGGGCTGTATTAGATATAGGGGCTGTATTAGATATAGGGGCTGTATTAGATATAGGGGGTTGTATTAGATATAGGGGTTGTATTAGATATAGGGGGTTGTATTAGATATAGGGGGCTGTGTTAGATATAGGGGGCTGTGTTAGATATAGGGGCTGTATTAGATATAGGGGCTGTATTAGATATAGGGGGTTGTATTAGATATAGGGGGTTGTATTAGATATAGGGGGTTGTATTAGATATGGGGGCTGTCTTAGATATAGGGGGCTGTATTAGATATAGGGGGTTGTATTAGATATAGGGGGTTGTATTAGATATAGGGGGTTGTATTAGATATGGGGGGCTGTATTAGATATAGGGGCTGTGTTAGATATAGGGGCTGTATTAGATATAGGGGCTGTATTAGATATAGGGGGTTGTATTAGATATAGGGGGCTGTATTAGATATAGGGGTTGTATTAGATATAGGGGTTGTATTAGATATAGGGGTTGTATTAGATATAGGGGGCTGTATTAGATATAGGGGGCTGTATTAGATATAGGGGTTGTATTAGATATAGGGGGTTGTATTAGATATAGGGGGCTGTATTAGATATAGGGGCTGTATTAGATATAGGGGCTGTATTAGATATAGGGGGTTGTATTAGATATGGGGGGCTGTATTAGATATAGGGGTCTGTATTAGATATAGGGGCTGTATTAGATATAGGGGGTTGTATTAGATATAGGGGCTGTATTAGATATAGGCGGTTGTATTAGATATAGGGGTTGTATTAGATATAGGGGTTGTAGTAGATAAAGGGGTTGTAGTAGATATAGGGGTTGTATTAGATATAGGGGGCTGTATTAGATATAGGGGGTTGTATTAGATATAGGGGGCTGTATTAGATATAGGGTTTGTATTAGATATAGGGGGCTGTATTAGATATAGGGGTTGTATTAGATATAGGGGCTGTGTTAGATAGAGGGGCTGTATTAGATATAGGGGTTGTATTAGATATAGGGGGCTGTATTAGATATAGGGGGCTGTATTAGATATAGGGTTTGTATTAGATATAGGGGGCTGTATTAGATATAGGGGGTTGTATTAGATATAGGGGGCTGTATTAGATATAGGGTTTGTATTAGATATAGGGGGCTGTATTAGATATAGGGGGTTGTAGTAGATATAGGGGTTGTATTAGATATAGGGGCTGTATTAGATATAGGGGGTTGTATTAGATATAGGGGGTTGTATTAGATATAGGGGCTGTATTAGATATAGGGGGTTGTATTAGATATAGGGGGTTGTATTAGATATAGGCGGTTGTATTAGATATAGGGGGTTGTATTAGATATAGGGGGTTGTATTAGATATAGGGGCTGTATTAGATATAGGGGGCTGTATTAGATATAGGGGGCTGTATTAGATATAGGGGGTTGTGTTAGATATAGGGGCTGTATTAGATATAGGGGTTGTATTAGATATAGGGGGCTGTATTAGATATAGGGGTTGTATTAGATATAGGGGTTGTATTAGATATAGGGGTTGTATTAGATATAGGGGTTGTATTAGATATAGGGGCTGTATTAGATATAGGGGGCTGTATTAGATATAGGGGCTGTATTAGATATAGGGGGTTGTATTAGATATAGGGGCTGTATTAGATATAGGGGGTTGTATTAGATATAGGGGCTGTGTTAGATATAGGGGCTGTGTTAGATAAAGGGGCTGTGTTAGGTATAGGGGGTTGTATTAGATATAGGGGTTGTATTAGATATAGGGGCTGTGTTAGATATAGGGGCTGTGTTAGATAAAGGTCTGTGTTAGGTATAGGGGGTTGTATTAGATATAGGGGTTGTAGTAGATATAGGGGTTGTATTAGATATAGGGGGTTGTATTAGATATAGGGGGTTGTATTAGATATAGGGGCTGTATTAGATATAGGGGCTGTATTAGATATAGGGGGCTGTATTAGATATAGGGGCTGTATTAGATATAGGGGGTTGTATTAGATATAGGGGCTGTATTAGATATAGGGGGTTGTATTAGATATAGGGGCTGTGTTAGATATAGGGGCTGTGTTAGATATAGGGGCTGTGTTAGATATAGGGGCTGTGTTAGATAAAGGGGCTGTGTTAGGTATAGGGGGTTGTATTAGATATAGGGGTTGTAGTAGATATAGGGGTTGTATTAGATATAGGGGGTTGTATTAGATATAGGGGGTTGTATTAGATATAGGGGGTTGTATTAGATATAAGGGGCTGTGTTAGATATAGGGGTTGTATTAGATATAGGGGCTGTATTAGATATAAGGGGCTGTGTTAGATATAGGGGTTGTATTAGATATAGGGGGTTGTATTAGATATAGGGGCTGTGTTAGATATAGGGGCTGTGTTAGATATAGGGGGCTGTGTTAGATATAAGGGGCTGTATTAGATATAGGGGGTTGTATTAGATATAGGGGTTGTATTAGATATAGGGGGTTGTATTAGATATAGGGGGCTGTGTTAGATATAGGGGCTGTATTAGATATAGGGGTTGTATTAGATATAAGGGTCTGTATTAGATATAGGGGGTTGTATTAGATATAAGAGGTTATATTCACCTTTTTACCAGGGATAAGGTTTGGGGATCATCTACACCAGGGGTCAGCAAGCTTCGGAACTTCAACAGCTGTGGAACTACAACTCCCAGCATGAGCACTTACTCAGCTGTTCTTGCTGCTCCCATAGGAGTTAATCAGGTGCCGGAGGTTGTTGATCCCCAGTCTACATAAAGCATTCTCCTCTACCTGGGTAGGAATCCCATCATCGACGGCTAGCTGATAAGACAGGCAAGGGAGGGGGGTCTGGATATCTCTGAGTAGTTCATTGTTGGGGGTTGTGAGAACAAGCTGTGGAGTTCTCTCCTCCTGGATTTGCCAGTGATACTGGGAGCTGGGATCTTCCAGCATCTCCTGTAGATCTGATCTGTGGGACCCGTCCATCTGATGGGAATAAAGGGCTTCACTGCTGACAACTCCCAGTGCTCAGTGCCCAGCTTCAGTGGTCAGTGCTCAGTGCCCA